>NC_080190.1:148699265-149002296 GCF_030028045.1 Hippopotamus amphibius kiboko | reverse complement strand
TTCCCTTTTAAGGAAACAAAATTTTTTTAAATATATTTATTTATTTATTTTGGCTGTGTTGGGTCTTCGTGTCTGTACAAGGGCTTTCTCTAGTTGCAGAGAGTGGGGGCTACTCTTCATTGTGATGCACAGACTTATTGCGGTGGCTTCTCTTGTTGCAGAGCACAGGCTCTAGGCGTGCAGGCTTCAGTAGTTGTGAAACATGGCTCAATAGTTGTAGCTCATGGGCTCTAGAGCATAGGTTCAGTAGTTGTGGCTCGTGGACTTAGTTGCTCCGCAGCATGTGGGATCTTCCCAGACCAGGGACTGAACCCATGTCCCCTGCATTGGCAGGTGGATTCTTAACCACTGCACCACCTGGGAAGCCCAAGAAACAAATTTTTTAAAGTCCAATGTACATTTTAAATGTTAAATGAAGTTTCACACTACCAAAGAGCCTTTACAATTTTGTATTTTTCTAAAAATCAAAAAGAAACCACATGATGTTTGAAAAGGGGGAATTGTTAATTTTAACACCTTCTCATTTCCCTTCCTCTACCTAATCATCCTTCAGGTTGCTTTTCTTGAATATTGTGTATTCTCTAAAAATGTAAGTGTATTAATCTCCTTGTTTTAAAATAAGGAAAGATCAATTTGGGAGATTTAGATAGTATATTTCTTTAGGCTTTCTAAAATATAAGTAATTATTTTTGCTATCAGACAATAAATGCAAGAATATCTAGCCTATTGCTTGGAATATAGAAAACATAAATAAATAATCATGGCATAGGTGCACAGTGTTCCAAAATACTCTATGTGTGAAGTGAGTTATCATTAAGAGATTTTTATTATCCAATCTAATTTCACTTTTAAGCTGAACTTACAAACAATAAATTCTCTACATGGATAAGCTTATTAATGATAATGGCACAACAGAAAGCTTTCTAACACTACCATTTACAGGTTTGATATCACTGATAAGTCCTTTATTCTCTCTGAAACATTCTTTAGTTTCCCCTTCTGTTAATGGAAAGGACAAAAAACCAGGTTAGAATTAAATGGCATAGTCAATATGGATGAAAGCACCATATACACTGAAAGATACTATATAAATATTGTTCTTATTCATATTATTATTTTCAAAATTTTGTTTTAGACTGAATTGCATCTATCAATTTCTCACATTAGTTACTACAATAAAAAGTTTTTGCTTCTTAAATGTAAATCCATGGGAATAATTCTGAATTAATCAGTTTATGGTATTGCTACTTATAAAAATGTACTTTTTGGCTACATTCACTAAGTAGTATGGATCAGAATGATTTAAAATTATACATGGACTCTGGGAGGGCTCGCGCCAGTGGGCACTTCCCAGGGCCCCTGCTGCCAGTGTCCCTGTTCCCGAGGTGGGCTGCAGCTGTCCCCCACCTCTGCAGGCAACCCTCCAACACCAGCAGAAATGTGGTCCAGGATGGACAACTGATGACATAAGGAATAAAACTTTTTCTGGAAAAGAAGGCTTGATTCAACAGTAATGTGTCAGCACTGGAGGCATGGGTATTTTCTTTATGGCGGTGGTCTGGAACTGAGCTCGCAACGTCTCTGAGGTATGCCTGTAAAAGGAAACATTTTCTTCACAGAACTATTACTACTAATGGTGGTGAAGTGAAGCAAACCCATTGCTTGATCTGAAATTATTTGCTGTTTATTTGGGGGAAAAGACACCTGAAAGAAATGCAGAGCAATGAAGACGGGATAGAAGACTTTGCTCATCCGCTTGAACTCTCCTTCACCGAGCCTCACTGAAAACCCTTCTCACCATGTATCTCGCCTATTGTCATATTTGCTTTTAGCCCTGCCTTTTCTATAGTCTGGAATTCTTTGTTTTCTGCTCTCTGCTGGTCCACCTCATCCTACTGGGAATTCTTACCTTCGTGAAGCTTCTGTAGCTCTTAGAATCCATACCTCGCAACTAAGCATTTTAGGCACACATTCACCTTGCTTGCCTTCCTTTCTTTTGTGTCTTTCAGCCTCATCTCTCTGATGAGGTTAAAACCTCACTACTGGTATAGGTTCTTTTATAATTCCCTTGTATTGGGCACTCAATATTTGTAACTGATAGAGTGTCACTGACTAAATACTTTTGCAGAATAATTGCAAATAAAGAGTATCAATTAGGTTATGCTAGGCTAAGTCGAAACAACAAACAACTCCCAAAGTGTTAAATACTTAAAATTACAAAGGTGTATTATTCACTCTCTCAAGGTTTCTGGCAAGTTCTGCTGTTCCCAGAGCAGCTGTCCTCCAGGATATAGCTCAGCTTTACACTGTCTCCGGGACCACTGAGGCGGGGGAGAGAATTATGCAGTAGAGTCTCACAAAAGCAAATACATATTTCTGCCACTACCTCTTATATTTCATTGGTCAAGACAAGTCACAGGGAGATGCCAAGACCTAGGGTTAGAGGCGGCTGATTCCTTGAATGCTCAGAAAGAAAAGAACCAGAAAAATACACATGCAGCTCTAATATTTATATTTGTAAGAACCAGTATCAGACCCCAAACAGCAAAAAAAAGCACAGTATTCCATGAAGAGCATGAAAAGCCAGAAAAACTGATGAAAATATACCAGGGAAAGAATTCAGAGATAAAAATACACATCATCTGATTTCAGGAAGCACAGTTGAGAATAATACTTTTAATACAAATGTTTTATTTCTATTTTAGAATGCAGAATCAAATGGATTATTACATTGAGGGTGAATCAAAAATGGGGGGGAAGGCATATCAAAGATATGAGTAAAAAACTAAAAAATGTGTTAACAAATGAAAAAAAATAAAAAAAATAAAATAAAATACTACATGGGAGCACTGTCACTGCAATTTAACTAAATTTTCACACAAAATTAAAATATCCATCCTGATATTTCCAAAAGGTTTCTTTGAAGTTTTTCTGTAAATATACACAATCACAAGGAAATATTAATCTCAGTGATTATGTTATTATTTTGTTTCCTTATTGAAAAGTGACTCAATACATAGCTTTATTTAGAAATCAAAATGATTCTTCACTAAGACTGAAGTAATCTTTCTATTAATTAAAACTAGTCATTGAGAAATTCTCGTATACAGCTCTCTTCCTTTGAAAATTATTATCATTATTTTTTTTTTGTTCTGGGAGAGGTTAAGCTTTAATAATTTTGTCATATCCTTAACAATATGAAGAGACTTTAAACTATTTTCTACTGCAAGCTTATTTGATTTTGTTTATTAAAATTTGGTTTGCCATTATTTTCAGCATAGTTTTTGTTGGTTTTTCCAGCTGCATGTACACATAAGCACTCACACACAAATACATGTACATGTACACACACAGACCCATATATGAATATGTACTAAATATGCCTTAATGTTACCACTAGCACCAGCTGAATGTTTTTCCAGGCCCAGTGCAAAATGAAAATGTTGGATCTCTTTTTCAAAATAATTAAGAATTTCAAGATGGTAACAAAAAAACATTAAACCAAAAGCAAGGCTTTTCTAAGAGTGGGGCCCAGTGTGATTGCACAGATCACACAACCACTAAGCAGGCCAGGTTGTTCACATTCTCTGCAGGAAAACTCTGCAGTCTTCGTAAGTAGTTAGCCTTCATCTTCATTTTCTTGGTAATGAATCTGCTGTGTACGGATAGGGAAAATGGTAATGCTATTAATGTTACTCTATGATCTAGTATAGCTATAGGATATACACATTTTTTAAATCCTCAAGAGTGGAATATGGGTCATGTTTCTATTCCCTGAACTTGGGTATAATAAAATCAAACAATCGTCTTCATATCCAAGTATTAAATAACTTTTCTAACCTATTAAATCTCTGAAGTGTTACACAACTAAGTGATAGGCAAGAAAAAATATCTATTTCTTAAAATACAATATCCAAACTGTACTTTCAACACATTGTATAGACTGCATTCTCACAGGAAGAAAAAAGCCTTAAAACTTTCTAACTGGCATGAGGAGTAAACTCTAATCAAGTAACTTAAGTATAGATTTCCTAGACAGATGTTTTCTGTATATATCCTATTTGCATCAAGAATAACCTGTAAAACATTTGTGGACTCTGGTGATAATGGAAAAGGAGGCACTAATATGAAATATTATATTATATGCCTATGCAAAAATCATTTCAGTATGAAAGTGTTGCTACACTATTTTATAATTTTAAAAGAATTTTATCAGAAATCTGAGTCCTCTCCAATCAATTCTATATCAGCCTTTGTGTATATGTGTTTGGGTTGTGACAGATGGGTATGGATGGGGTGAAGGTAGGAAATTAAGTGGTAACACAATCTGTCATACCTGAACCTCTCAAAAACAGAAACATATGTCATCCTAAAGGGCTTTGTTTCCTCTATTTCAGAGGAAATTATTCCTGTTTTTGTCAAGCCTGTTGATTCCATTGCTTTTCATTTCCTATGGGACCACTTTTCATCTGTTTTTTTCTTATTTCACAAGTATCTTTAAAATTTTTCACCAGCTTCTTTCATTTTCATTTCTATTCATTCCTCAACTCACTACAACTTGGATACTCTACCTAAAATTGCCTGAATTATTCAAATAATCTTTTTTTGCCTCTTTCTTTTTTTAAATTATAAACAGATAACATGAGATCTACTCTCAACAAAAATTTGTGTGCAGCACTTTAACTATAAGCACAAAGTTGAACAGCAGATCTCTAGAACTTACTCATCTTGCATACTGAAACTTTAAACCTGTTGAACAGCAACTTACCATCCCCAACCCTGGCCCCAGACCTGGCAACCACCATTCCACTTTCTGCTTCTATGAGCTTAACTCTTTTAGATGTCTCATATAAGTGGAATCATATTCTGTTTGTCCTTCTGAGACTGCTTTATTTCACTCAGCAAAATGTTCTAAAAGTTCATCCAAGATGTCATATATGACAGGATTTTCTTCTTTTTTATTCCATTGTATGTATATACCACATTTTCTTTATCCATGAATCCATTAATGGACATTTATGGTTGATTCCATATCTTGGCTATTGTGAATAATGCTGCAAGGAACATGGGAATGCATATGTCTCTTCAAGATCCTGATCACAGTTCTGTTGGATAAATACTCAGAAGTGGGATTGCTAAAATACATAATGAGTCAAATACCGACTTGTTCTTTTGCACCTTTTTTTGAAAAATAATATTAAGTACAATAAAATTTCCTTCATTTCACATTTGACTTGCACAGCATGATCATAATGAGAGCCATTTTTGAGAAAAACTATTTAATGGTTTCCCACTTTTCTCAAGGGCCTCTCAAATCTTTGAAATTCAGATATCTCTTCTGAAGTAGCTAGTGTGTTATCATTGTTTTGCAAGACTTGCAAAATTTACTCCCCCCAAAATTTACAGGGTTATTTTAAGGAGCTATTCACTAGGGTTAAAGGTATTGGAATTTTTGCATAATAATAATTATATAAGTGGTCAGCTCATTAGTGAATAATTTCATATGATGGGTATTGCTTTGTTATGTGAAGATTGTTACCGAACACTCACATAGCAAGGACTTCCCTGAATAATTGGATGCAAACAGCTGTATCTTTTGATCCACTACTTGGAAGGATTATTTAATCAGTCTTTGAGATGCAAACTTCAAATGTATAAAATGGATGGTTAGTCATTTTAAATATTAGCAGACTTTCTACTTCAAAAATGCCAGACTGACATAAGCACACTTATGGAACCCTGGGCTAATCTCCCCTTCCCCCACATTCATCTGTAGCAGTGAAGGTCAGGTTACATCACTGCACACTTACATGTTCGTTACTGATCAAGACTATTTTTCATCTAGCTATCAATCAAAATATCATCAGAATGCAATCATAGTTCTAAGAATAGGAGATGAGTTTAGACAATAATTTACATTAATAAATAATCTACTTCAGACACTAAATGTTTTAATCTGCAGTAAAGATCTTCATGGGTGGAAATATAAGCTACAGTAATGGATTCATAAACTCACTATTTGGAAAAGGTCAAAAAAGGTTTTTCTTCATTGTTACCATATTCCGTAATGGCATAAATGAGATATGCAGGTAAAGCTCCCTTTAGAATAGTAGGTATCAGTCCTGAGGAATCAGGGCCAGTCATTATGATGTCTGTATTTGGTTTTGGTGCATTCAGTAGCTTTATTATGTATCTCATCACTCCCATTTTTCTTTTTCCTTGCTGTTAAGGTGACAATATAGTTTATTGTTCAAACCAGGACACTTCTGAGAATGATATTATGCTATTAATAACAGCAGTGACACCATAGGCATACACTAAAACTGTCCAGGGCAAGCCAGGACTTATGTTAACCTGTCATAGTATTTTTCCCTTGAAAACTTCTGTGCCAAGAAGTTTTATCCCTTACCTTTCAAGAAAACCTGCCTTTAGCTAGGGATCACTTTAAAGTGTCAAACACTTGTCTATGGCCATACCACCCTGAACATGCTTGATCTTATCTAAAGTGTCAAACACCAGTAAGTAATCAAAATATTACCTCTGAAAAGTTAGCATTTTTAACAAAAGACTTAAGCCTTAAATTAAAGAAATGAAGCTCTAGCTAAGATAACTCCAAAAATCTTCCAGAGAGGGAGTATGTCATAAATGGTGCTAATTAAATCCTTGCTTCTGAACCTATTACTAAATTTGGTATCCTGTCAAGTTCTCAGAAGTTTCCAGAAATAATATGCCCTTTTATATATAGTGTTTTCTTGTATCTACATTTGCACATGCCTTCTCTGCAAGCAAATTGTGATGGATACAGAAAGCTGCCCAGTGGTTCATCCAGTTAATTATTTCTACCTTACCACAAGTCATATCTCTCCTATAGATTTTTAGTCCCACTGAAGCTTACCGTAACTTTTCTAAAAGTGAGCACAACAGGTAGATATTTAACAATATTAAAGCACTTTCAAAACATCTTAAAGAGAGAACAACTAAAATGTGGAAATAATTTTTACAAAAGTCATTCAGCTATTTCTATGAGCCTGTTAGATGAAAATGCTCTAATTTCTGTCAGGAGACTAGTTGCTGGCATGGGTCCAGAGATTTCCTTCCATTCTTCACTGAGAAAAATATACTCATTCATTCATGTATTCATTTGCCTATATATTCAACAGAACTTACTGTAGTCAACTACTACACTGGAAATATAAGCTATAAGACAACACAGTTTCTATCTCATAGTCCAGCAGAGGAGGTAAATACACAGTGTTGAATTAATAGTATTATAGACTCAACCATAACTCTATAGAACAGCAAAGAGAAGAAAATCAAAGAACACCAAAAAGGCAAAGCTTCACAGAGTTCATAGACCAGTGGAATCCTGAAGCGTGAGTACATTTACCAAGCAAAGAAATGGAGAAATTATACTGAAAGCTGAGGGAAGTTCTCATAAGGACACAGAAGCACTGAGAATGTGGTGTTCAGGAGGCTGCAAGCAGGTGCATGTGACTAGAATGCCAGGAACCAATGGTGTGAGACCTATTAGGCAGATAGGTCAGAGTGTGAATGGATGTAGAAAACACAGGAAAGGGTTTTAACTAGATTTACCAGGATTTAACAAAAGTGTTTATGAAGAAAGCTAATTCTGTTAACAGTGTAAAAAACATCTGTAGAAATATGGGGAAAAAATGTTGAGGGCCTAAGAGAAATCTGTCAATGACAAGGAGTTGGCATTTAACTCACCCAAAAGCAAAGAGACCATTTATTCATTCATTCTACATATATTGTATACTTATATGCCAATATTATGCTAGCTGGTGGGCTTCCAAACATGAATTAGCTACTAAAGTATAATTTAAACCAAGGAGGACTTAAATACAGTCTGTTTTCATAAATTGAAAATTGAGATATGGCCTCAGTTTCCTGTGTACTCTAGTTCTTAAGGTGTATAATTTAAAATTTAGATTTTGATAGTGCAAGGATGAAAATTTGTGTTAGATTCATATATCTTAACACACAACTAATTCCTGCCCAAGGAGTCAAAGTTGGATGATAAATCAACAAAAACAGCAAAAAGCATTATGTCATTCTTGGCAGATGTTTCCACGAGGTGAGTGAGAGTATGACAGTGATCAATATTAGCATGGCTATGCCTGAAATATATTTTCCTAAAATGACATTGACCCAATAGACCCAGACCTCTCATTCAAGGAGAGAGCTGACCTTAAGTTTTGAACACTTTTTAGCAACCTGCACGTTGCAAATATTGGTTTACATGTTCTTTCTTTCACCTGGACTATATGCTGCTTGTCAGCAAGAATTGTGTCTTTATTTATCTTTGTATTTAGTCTAGCACACAACACTAGAACATAAAATTGTAAAATATTTGTCAATGAAAATTAAGATAAATGGATATCAGATATGAATACATAATACTTTCAATTAACACTTATATGAGAAACTCTGATCCAAAATCTTTTTCATTATTAGCAAGATCAGAACCTCCCATTGGGATTTAATATACTCAAGTTGTTTGTTTCCTGAATTGTCTGGGGGCAAGAAAAGACAAATTTACACCTAAATTTCTCCTTCACTCATGTTGTGCTTTTCTAACTTTTCTAGGATTTTCTGTAGATTTGTTTTAGTTATCAGCAGACTTTAAATAACCATCACCTAATACAGCTCATATTTAACTATAAATAGGACAAGCCAGATTTGTAGAGTAATTGGGATATTTTAATAGAAAGTATTTTTATTTTTATTTTTTTACTCAAGGATTTCTCTCAGAGTTATACACTTTTGTCCCAGAAAACAATACATTTTTTTTTTAATTTATGTATGTTCTTTGCCACCACCAGAAGGACTTTCTCAAAACAAGACACAAAAAGAGGACTGTCCAATGAACTCTTTCTTCTTTGTAAATTCAGGGACTTTTCATAGTACAGCTTTTTCCTTGGAGCTGTAAAAAGTACAGAGGGATGAAGATAACACAGGGAAGTACTTTATTAAAATTTTTTTCTCTTATGAATGTATTGCAAATATAACTGTATCCTCAGGAATTCCATGCCATTTGGCATTTTTTTTTTGCCCTTACCAGTTCTAATTTATTAAAATATTTATGTATCTGAATTCTCTTCACTAGATGGTAAACTGCTTTAGACCAACTTCTATTCTTTATTCCTGGTGTATTATCTCACAAAGGGCTGGTGCAAAGTAGTTGTTCAATGAATATCTGGTGAGATAATTATTTTCTGCTACTCATATTTTAAAATAGTTAGCTACTTCCTCTGGAACAAACAATATTCACATATAATATTGATTTTGTGGGGAAGGTATGTTCCAAATTTGAAAATCATTTAGAAAAATTCAGTATCACTCAAACCATGACTTGGGATTTGATCCTCTTAAAACATCAAACCTTCAGAGTTAATAATTTAAACATAAAATATTTAATATCACAGAGGAAAAAGACATAGTAAGAAATCAGTGCAACTTTAACTTGTGCATTCGTTATAACTTGAGTAATGGTAATTCTTAAAAGTTTGAGCACTTTCTATTTGTTAAACATCCCTCTAAGTGTTTTACATGGAAATATTTTCAATAAATCATCACAAAAATCTTGTGAATTCAGCCCTGACTGGAAAAACTAATGGTCTATCATTTCTTTGATCAAATAACTCACTGAGTCATTTGATTTCTGAATAGCAACTTCAATTCTGCTGCAGAAATCTTTTTTTTAATTTTGAAAAGTTAACAGCTTTCCAGATACTTTAAAATTTCATGACCATCTGAATTGCTTTTTGCCAGTTTACTAGTATTTAACATGACCTTAACCTATACCCACTCCATCCACCTGTTATCCCTCTTATATTATCCTCCTTTACCTCTTTTTCTTCATCTTAAATATATATATATATAGTTTTAATATATATGTATTGTTTCTTTCTCTCTCTTCTGTCTCCTCATTTCCTCCCTCCTATTCTTTTAGGACTTTTAGCTTGTATACATACATTATTTTCTCTTTTTCTTAAACTGTAAATTATAATGTTAATTTATTTGATCCATTATTTTATCCCCAACTGGCCAACTTGCATTTGCTTAAGGTTTCTTCCAAAGGTCTGTCTTTTAATTCATTTGTTTTACTGTACAATACAAGGTATTTGTAGCTCCTTCAGGGTGTTCAGTAACTTGGCAGTCTTCCATGTAGCTTCCCTAGACAATATCAAAAGAAAACTCCTGGAAGAATAATAGTGATGAAATGCCCACAATACATATGCATTTTCTCATGTCCATAGTAATCTGGAGAAATTAATTAAACCTCACAGCACCCCTTTGAAATGTTATTATTATCTGCATTTTACTTGTACAGATCTCAACATGGACACTAATGTTTTTGCCCAAAGTCAAAGAAAAGTGTTAGTTTCATACTAAGATTAGCTTTTAATTATTATTGTTTAAAGTCAATATTGTTCTTTTGCTGCTCTATCTCTCACTGGTGTTCTCTCAATCTTTCTCTTTTCTCTCTCTGAATAGAACTAACATAATCTCATTACCATATGACTAAAAAGCTCTTTTCATAATATATTTACAAAAGTAATAAATACATATATTCTTAGTTTTTTAAATTACTTCAATACTAATTACTTCATAATGTACAAGTCATTTACCTTTTGATTTCTTTCTCTAGTTTTACTTATTAAATTGTTAAACCCATTTTTGCTTAAGATTTGTTTTTATTTTTAATTATGCAGTCTACATTTAGAAATCCTGTGTTCCTTAATTAGTAGTTTTATTGATATTAATAGATGATATTTCTTTATAAAAGACTTCACTTGAGGTTTATTTAAAAAATAACTGGACTTCCTAGGTGGTGCAGTGGGTAAGAATTTGCCTGCCAACGCAGGGGACATGGGTTCAAGCCCTGCCCCAGGAAGATACCACATGCCGCGGAGCAACTAAGCCTGTATGCCACAACTATTGAGCCTGTGCTCTAGAGCCCATGAGCCACAACTGTTGAGCCCATGTGCTGCAACTACTGAAGCCCATGCACCTAGAGTCCATGCTCTGCAACAAGAGAAGCCACTGCAATGAGAAGCCCACGCACCACAAACGAAGAGCAGTCCCCACTCACTGCAACTAGAGAATGCCCATGTGCAGCAACAAAGACCCAACAGAGCCAATAAAATAAAATTAATTAATTAATTAAAAAAATAACTGACAAGCACTTATGTGAAAGCTGCATATTCAAATTCTATTTAGCCAGAATACAAGCATATTTTAAATTGTGAAATAAAGTATGCATCATTCTAATGACCTACTCAATCTGTAGTGGTATGATTATTTTTTATTTTACATTTTTGCTGAATAAAGGGAAGGACAGTCATGTATTGTTTAGGGAAGAACTATTATTATTTTATTAGGACATGATATTGTTTACTGTAGCTAATTCCAAGTAGGTTCCATAGCAGGAAAGTGGAGCCACCCTCCTTGAGGGCTAGTTGATGACATTTGAAAGTTCAAACACATCCTTAACTGAAAAAGGGTAAAATAATACTTATTGGATATTTTAAAAATATATATTGAAAGGAAGCCTACCCTTTACTTGATGAAGTGTGAGTTAAGGTAAAATATATTTTCTTTTAATATGCATTTAGTTTATTGTAAGATAAAAATTTGAAAGTTCTTACTAACCACATATAATGTTGTATCAATGAGTTTTAATATCTTTTAAGGTGGCCAAACTTTATAGAGTCAATCCTTACTCTCCTAAGTGAAGATTGAATTCAAATGATTTGTGAAAATTATTGTTTTACATGCAGACCTTCTAAAATAAATCTATTGGAATAATATCTATTATTGGTTAATGTCATCCCAAATTAATCTAATTAAATAAGTACACAAATGTAAAAGAAACAAAACCATTAGAATTAGTGAATACTATTCCGTTTCAGTATATAACTTCCCCACTCTTCCCATCTTAGTTGAGGGAGAACTTAACAGGTTTTAAGGCTGTCTCTGTGTTAAATTACTTTCTGAGGATACAACTTTATTCTTTGCATCATGATAGCTGGAGAATACTGAATCCCCTCATCTCTGTTGCAGAGTTGAAGATTCAAGAGTATAGCTGAAAAATCAATGCCACCTGATAAAAGATGAGGGATATTTCCATTGTTTCTGCTATTGTCATCACTCCACCAAAAAAAAAAATGCCTTTGATATTAATAAACATGACGAGACTTCCCATGCACTGACCATGAGTCAGAATTATAGTGGCATTGGCAAAAATACAAGGCAACGTCCCAAACACATCCCTGCTTATCTTGTAAATTAGTATCTGTGACATGGTAGACAAGATCTAGACAAGTTTTCAAGGCATAACCCCATTAGTTCTTTTTTTTAAATTTATTTATATATTTACTTATTTATTTATTGGCTGTATTGGGTCTTCATTGCTGCTTGTGGGCTTTCTCTAGTTGCGGCAAGCGGGGGCTACTCTTCATTGCAGTGTGCAGGCTTCTCGTGGTGGTGGCTTCTCTTGTTGAGGAGAACAGGCTCTAGGCAGATAGGCTTCAGTAGTTGTGGCACTTGGACTTAGTAGTTGTGGCTCGTGGGCTCTGGAGTGCAGGCTCAGTAGTTGTGGTGCCCGGGCTTAGTTGCTCTGTGGCACATGGGATCTTCCCAGACTAGGGCTCGAACCTGTGTCCCCTGCATTGGCCGGCAAATTCTTAACCACTGCACCACCAGGGAAGTCCTCCTTTAGTTCTTGAATAGCATTGACTCCTACTCTTGATATAAACCTTTCAGGATTGACAATTTTCTTTCAATTATCTGGCTTGTGGATTTACTTTATATTATGTAACTACCTTTAATTCTGACAATTTAATTCAACTCAATGAACAAGTGCTCATTGAGCATGTTACTGCAAATTGCGGCCTGAAGAAATACGTACATTTTTCTGAAACAAAAATCTCTAGTGAAGGTGGCTTAACAAGCTATGAAAAAAGCTGTGGCAAATGCAATAGGGATTGGCATTTGATATTTCCTTTGTTAACCTGAAACAAGAAAACAACCAATTATTTTACCAGCAAAATGGATTTATTTGTGAGCAGCAAAGAATTACAATTTGGTAAAACAAAGGCAAACCACATGTAAGTCTGGTAAAACAAAGCAGAAGAAGTTCTTTTATAGACAAGGGTAGATTGTGAGGGACTATTCTAAACAAAAAGTCTATTGGAGAAAATTGAGTATAAAGTATAGTGACTTTTCATTGGCTGAGCTGTTACCAAACAAGAAGAAAATCTTTCTTTTTTCTGCTGGTGGTAGTCAAATAGTCTCACTTCCTGCCAAAGATGCAAAGTACATGTCTTTTTGTTGGAATCTGTGTTGACCTCTAGTGATACACATGTAAGAAGTCCCTCTTCTGGCCTTCCAGCTCCATTTTAGTGAGGTTTCCTAATAGTAGATTTTAGAAAGTTTTCACAATTTAGATTGTAGATGTATATTTGAAGAGTTACAAAATAATATTATAACCAGTACAAATTACAAAGATATACTCGACAAAAACTTTTAAAACTTGATTTGTTGCAAATGCTCTTCTATAAGTGTTGTTATTCTTAATTTGTAAGTCTTTGATGATACAGTGCTAACACCTAAACTCATAGTGATGGAAAATGAAGCATTAGTTGTAAGAAACCAAGATTTATATTCATATAATATACCAATATAGATGTAGGATTCAAAATAGTGCACAGCTTTCTGACACATAGTCTGTGCTATTTGATGTCATGCCCATAGTATGACTTTTCTCAGTGGGTTATTATTTTTTTATTGGTTGTCATCTGTAGATGCAGTCATGGTAGAAATGCAGTATCTCAGGAGAACTTGAAGCACATACTTCACTCTTAATGTAAATCTATCTTCTTAAAATGAGATTACCAGTGACACTGACATGGCAGCCCAAGATAGTAACATCAGGTATCTGTAATGAGTACTTTCTATTTCATGTCACAAAGAAAAATAATAATGCTACCTCAATGACAGGGATGTATTTAATTTTTTTTAACTCCCTGAGCAGCTAAATGATTAAGAGAATAAACCTTGATTTGGTGTTTGAGTTTCTGCAGAAGTTGCTCATCACCCTCTATTCCTTGTTTTCATTTCCTTGGTGTCACCTCCATCCTTAGGTATTTTTACCCGTGTAGTTTCAAGAGCACTGGCCAGCAGTTTCCTGGGCTATGTCTGTTTAGACTTATTTCCAGTGGGAAATAGCACACCCATTTTCTTGATAGTTTGAAGACAAACCCCAAATTTAGCTTATTTACTTGACTCAAGTGTCATGAGTCCATCACTGAATCAACTACATGACAAAGGTAATAGACAGCACTGATTGGATTTAGTCCTGTTAGCAATTTCACAACTAGATTTAGGGGGTAAGAGTGGAGTGCAGTCAGTTTTACTTAAATACCATGAGCAAGTTGATAGAAGTTGATTTTCCCATATTAACATCAGGATATGTTTGCATACACACACACACACACACACACATAATGGACAAATGACACTAGGGGGATTTTTTAAAAAGCCAAAACAAAAGCAAATATTCGTTCCACTGTGCATTACAATATCCCTTGAAAAATCAAACCTCAGAACTTATAACTGTCACGCCACTATGAACTATATAATTAAACATATATTACTAACCTAAATGAAGATGACCCATATTAAAACTCTAATATCACATTTCCTTCACTCCCAACCATCTTTTTCCATCATGCCACTTTGGCCACATAGGAAATGATATTATTCCTTATCACCAATAATTATATTTCCTGTGGCATTTCTACTACAAACTTCCCAGAAAGTGATCTTATTTCTTCCCTTCTAGCTTTCTTTCTTTTTTTTAAGCTCTTTATTGCAATATAATTGCTTTACACTCTTGCACCAGCTTTTGAGGTACACCAAAGTGAATCAGCTGTATTTATACATATATCCCCATATCTCCTCCCTCTCGTAACTCCCTCATGCTCTCCCTGTCCTGGCCCTCTAAGGCATCACCCATCATCGAGTTGATCTCCCTTTGTTATACAGCAACTTCCCACTAGCTGTATATTTTACAGTTGGTAGTGTATGTATGTCTGTGCTACTCTCTCAATTTGTTCCAGCTTCCCCTTCACCCCCCACCCAACCCCATGTCCTCCAGTCCATTCTCTGCATCTGCATCCTTATTCTTGCCCTGTCACTGGGTTCACTGGTGCCATTTTTTTTTTTTTTTTAGATTCTGTATATATGAGTTAGCACACAGTATTTGTTTTTCTCTTTCTGGCTTACTTTACTCTGTATGACAGACTCTAGGTCTATCCACCTCATTACATATAGCTCCATTTCATTCCTTTTTATGGCTGAGTAATATTCCATTGTATACATGTGCCACATCTTCTTTATTCATTAATCTGTTGATGGGCACTTAGGTTACTTCCATGTCCTGGCTATTGTAAATAGTGCTGCAGTGAACATTGTGGTACATGTTTCTTTTTGGATTATGGTTTTCTCTGGGTATATGCCCAGGAGTGGGATTACTGGATCATATGATAGTTCTATTTTTAGTTTTTTAAGGACCCTCCAAAATGTTTTCCATAGTCGCTGTACCAACTTACATTCCCACCAACAGTGCCGAAGAGTTCCGCTTTCTCCACACCCTCTCCAACATTTATTGTTTCTGGATTTTTTTGATGATGGTCATTCTCAGGTGATACCTCATTGTGGCTTTGACTTGCATTTCTCTAATGATTAGTGACGTTGAGCATCTTTTCATGTGTTTGTTGGCCATCTGTATGTTTTCTTTGGAGAAATGTCTATTTAGGTCTTCCACCCATTTGTGGATTGGGTTACCAGAAAACTGCTAGTACTGATCAATGAATTTAATAAAGTAGCAGGATACAAAATTAACACACAGAAATCTCTTGCATTTCTATACATTAACAATGAAAGATCAGAAAGAGAAATTAAGGAAACAATTCCATTCACCATTGCAGCAAAAGGAATAAAATACCTAGGCATAAACCTAACCGAGGAGGTAAAAGACCTGTACTCAGAAAACTACAAGACACTGATGAAAGAAATCAAAGATGATACAAACGGAGGGACATACCATGTTCTTGAATTGGAAGAATCAACATTGTGAAAATGACTGTACTACCCAAAGCAATTTACAGATTCAACACAATCCCTAACAAATTACCAGTGGTATTTTTCACAGAACTAGAACAATAAAGTTTATGATTTGTATGGAAACGTAAAGGTCCCCGAATAGCCATCATTCCTGTTCAAAACAAATATATATATATACACATACATAGGACAAGGCCTGAAGGAATAAAACTGTGTTAACAGTGCTCATTCATTTTGAATGGAAATATAGAAGGGGTTTGATATGTACATGCCTGTTTTGTTTTTAACAATTAACCCCCACTGGCTCTGATATATATGTAGAGTATTTTAATTTTTTGTTATGTTTAGTTATTATAAGCAGATAAAATACATCTAACAAAAATTCTTTGTTCACTATTTTGGAACTTTATATTACTTTTTTTTAATTCAATTTCCCAAGTCATTCATCGAATAAATTTACTTGTATTATTTGGTTGTCAAAATCAGTTTATTGTCTTGAGAGCACTTTATCTAATTTTAATGGAAGGGAATTAGGGCTGAAGCTGACAAAACTTAATGTTTCCAACTGATTTGCATTTTCTATCACATGACTACCCTCAATTAACCATAGTGGTAATGCCTTTTGTTTTTTTATGATAAATAGCAAGAAAATTGTCTCTCAGAAAAGGAAATTAGCACTACACCATATAATTTCAAATTGATGCCAACACAGGAGTTTACCGTCAGGAAAATATGACAAATCAAATTCTCTATACTAAGATTTAATTATCCGACTTTTTAAAAATCACTTTTTTGGTTCATGAAATGACTTCACATATAGTGAATCCACATTTTAAAGATTTTAAAAATACCATTTAGAATCCCACAGTATCTCATTATTGCATTTCATTTTGAATAAGATTTTACTTTCAGAAAAGTAATGTAAAATAGACTAACGCTATAGAATCAGTTCTAGATCTTAAAAATCATATATTGTAAAATAATTCATATTATACAGTACCATTAATGTAAAAATGGAAATAATGACATTTTCATTCTATCATTTTAATTTTATATTGGCTGATGATAAGCATTTTTAAAAAGCCAATTTTCAAATTAGGAAGGAAAATTATACCATTTCTACTGAAGTCATTAAGAATCTTGAAGTAGTATGTAACCCCCTCCAAGAATAGTTCTTAGGATTTAAATGCTCAATCATCCCCTTTGTTAGTTTAACTCAACAGAAAATATCTTGTTCACATACTAAACAGAGTTGGAAGGAAGCGACAGAAGATTATGATTACTCAATAAAAGAGATCCTTTGTGTTTATGTTACTTAGCTCATAATCTCATATCTGTAGCACTACAACTAATTAATTATATTCAGTTGGTTGGTGGAAAATCAGATGCAGTCCACAGTGTATCTCTCTGACAAATTGTTGCTGGGGATTTTATATACAGCCTTAACATAGTATATGAAAAACTCACTGTGAATAACATAATTCTTCAAAGTAATTATACATTTTTATAGTTTTGGCATGGATTCAATGTATATTTTGAATTAGGAAAATTGCAGATGTAACAGCATATGAGACTTCTTAACACTATCTGTATCTTTTTAGTTTAGAAATACTACCTGAAGAATAATGCCAAACAAATTAGTCTAACTAGCACAGTTATTTTGTCTTTAATTCTTTATTTCTTTATTTGGTCATAACCAAGATCAGGAAATAAAGTGAGTCTGTAGTGTTTGGATTATCTTCAATCATTTTATTATCTTATCTATGCAAATAAAGGTGTGAGGTAAAGAAGATTTGAAAATAGTGAAGACTAAAATCCTGCTGGTTGGTTCCTGTTCCAAAATACAACCTGAATCTAAACTCCACATCAGATCCACAAACACTGGTGTCAGTACACTATGCACAAGCATGAGACACTCTGCTCATTATTACGCTTACAAAGAATAAGAGACACTCTAATATCTTCACTTTCTCCAGCTACCTCCCTGTCTTAGTCTGTTTGGGCTGTTATAACAAAAATATTATAGAATGGGGAGCTTATAAACCACAGAAATTTATTCCTCACAGTCCTGGAAGGGAATGTGGGCTGGCAAGTCCAAGATCAAGGTACTGGTAGATATCTGGTGAGAGCCTTTTTCTGGGTTATAGACTGCTGAATTCTTGCTGTGTCCTTACATGGTAGAAGTGGCAAGGTAACTTTTTGGAGTGTCTTTTATAAGATTGATCCCATTTATGAAGACTTTGTCACCCATCACTTAATCACCCCCCAAAGGCCCTTGTCCTAATGCCATGTTGACTTTTAAAAAAAAATGCACAGTGGGAGAGTTGCCAGTTAATTTTTTTTGGGTCAAAATGAGGACTGCAGCCTGGGAGACAGCATCCCAGATAGCTCTGAGAAACTGCTCCAAATAGGTAGGGGGGAAGATCAGTATATATGTGATTTTGGTGAAAGGAGAGTACATACAATTGAGCATATGTTTTTTTGCAGAAGGTTTCTGCTAGTCACGAGGAACAGTCATCACCATGAAGGATTTTAGTGTTCTTCTAGGTATGAGGAGGAGATACAAGAATTGGGCTTATAAAATTGGCTCCTGAAAATATCTAACTATCTGAAGACCTGTTCTGCCAGTTTTTCCCAGAGTACAGAGTGCCTCATTTCTGCTCTCCACCTGAATTCCTTTCAGGGAGTGTTGAAAGTTAGCAGCTTCAGGAGCACATGATTTAATCCTTGTAGAGGTAGATGGCAAGTGCCAATGGAAAATGCCAAATTGTAGTTGACAGCCATCACTTTCATTTTTTTTCCTTTTCTTTTTTCAATTTTAATCCTAGGATGAATTAAATTCTTTTTAAGTTTTTAATTAATTTTTATTGGAGTATAGTTGATTTACAGTGTTGTGCTAGTTTCAGGTGTATAGCAAAGTGAATCAGTTATACATATACATATATCCACTCTTTTTTAGATTCTTTTCCCATATAGGCCATTACACAGTACTGAGTAGAGTTTCCTGTGCTACTAGCACAGTAGGTCCTTATTAGTTATCTATTATATATATAGTAGTGTGTATATGTCAATCCCAATCTTCCAATTTGTCCCTCCCCCGCCTTATTCTTGGTAGCCATAAATTTGTTTTCTACATCTGTAACTCTATTTCTGTTTTGTAGATAATTTCATTTGTACCCTTTCTTTAGATTCCACATATAAGCAGTATCATATGATATTTATCTTTCTCTCACTTACTTCACTCAGTATGACAGTCTCTAGGTCCATCCATATTGCTGAAAATGGCATTATTTCATTCTATTTTATGGCTGAGAAATATTCCATTTTATATATATATATATATACATACCATATATTCTTTATGCATTCCTCTGTTGATGGACATTTAGGTTGCTTCCAGGATGTGGCTATTGTAAACAGTGCTGCACTGAACATTGGGGTGCATGTATCTATTCGAATTATGATTTTATCCGGGTATATGCCTAGGACTGGGATTGCAAGATCAATATAGTAACTCTATTTTTAGTTTTTTATGGAACCTCCATATTGTCCTCCATAGTGGCTATATCAATTTACATTCCCACCAACAGTGTAAGAGGGTTCCCTTTTCTCCACACCCTCTCCATCATTTACTGTTTGTAGATTTTTTTGATAATGGCTATTCTGACTGGTGTGAGGTGATACCTCACTGTAATTTTGATTTACATTTCTCTAATAATTAGTGATATTGAGCATCTTTTCATGTGCTTTTTGCCATCTGTATGTCTTCTTTGGAGAAATGTCTATTTAGATCTTCTTACCATTTGTTGATTTGGTTGTTTGTTTTTTTAATATTGAGCTCCATGAGCTGTTTGTGTATTTTGGAGATTAGTCCCTCGTCCATTGCTTCACTTGCAAATATTTTCTCCCATTCTGAACATTGTCTTTTTGTTTTGTTTATGGTTTCCTTTGTTGTGCAAAAACTTTTAAATTTAATTAGGTCTCCTTAGTTTATTTTGTTTCTATTTTCATTACTCTAGAGGGGGATTTAAAAAGATTTTGCTGTGATTTATGTGAAAGAGTATTCTGCCTGTGTTTTCCTCTAAGAGTTTTATAGTATGCAGCCTTACATTTAAGTCTTTAATCCATTTTGAGTTTATTTCTGTGTGTGGTGTTAGGGAGTGTTCTCATTTCATTCTTTTGTATGTATCTGCCCAGTTTTCCCCACACTACTTATTGAAGAGACTGTCTTTTCTCTATTGTATATGCTTCCTTCCTTTGTCATAGATTAGGTGACCACAGGCACATGGGTTTATCTCTGGACTTTCTATCCTGTTCCAATGATCTATATTTCTGTTTTTGTGCCAGTATCATACTGTTTTGATTACTGTAGCTTTGCAGTATATTCTGAAGTCAGGGAGCCTGATTCTTCCAGCTCTGCTTTTCTTTCTCAAGATTGCTTTGGCTTTTCAGGGTCTTTTGTGTTTCCATACAAATTGTAATTTTTTTTTTTCTAATTCTATGAAAAATGCCATTGGTAATTTGATAAAGATTGCATTGAGTCTGTAGATTGCTTTGGATAGTATAGTCATTTTCATAGTATTGATTCCTTCAATCCAAGAACATGGTATATCTCTCCATCTGTTTGTGTCAACCTTTATTTCTTTCATCAGCATCTTATAGTTTTTGGACTACAGGTCTTTTGTCTCCTTAGCTAGGTTTATTCCTAGATATTTTATTCTTTTTAATATGAAGGTAAATGTGATTGTTTCCTTGATTTCTTTTTCTGATCTTTCATTGTTAGTGTATAGGAGTGCAAGAGATTTCTGTGTATTGATTTTGCATCTTTACCAAATTCATTGATGAGCTCTAGTAGTTTTCTGGTAGCATCACTTTCAAGATTCAAATTAAACATATGAATTTTGGAGGAAAAGAAACATTCAGACTATGGTACTCCTCCCTGCTTTGTCGCTGCTTTCTTTGCTCTTCATAAATTATTTTGATTATTGGCCCAAATCATTGTCACTGGCTAAATACTAAGAATGTATTTTATGCCCAGGAGGAAGCAGAGGTGACATGCTAGTTAATATCATTGTCCTAGCCATCCTAAACAACAGTTATATAATACTGCTAACTTTTCTCAACAGGAATTACTGGCCTGTACGCTCACAACAGTCATGTATAGGTTGCAATTTCAAATTTCTCCCCCTTTCATGCCTAAGTCTCAGTTTGCTAGTTTGGATTTGAAATCCAAATTAACTCAAGTTTTATAACTTACATAATAGTTGATTGGAAAGAAATGTTTTGAATGGTTTTGTCTTTGTTCTAAATTAGGTATGCAGTTTTGAGGGACTGTATCTTGATGTTGCAAAAGCAAATAAAAGTTGTTGCTGGTCAATTCCTTTTAATTTACAAAAAATATATTTCAGTTGTGTTAGAAACTAATTTGTATAAATATGTTGTGCAAAAATGATTTAAATTTTATGCTTGGGATTTAATCAGCTTCCATTTGAACTCCTATGGGTCAAGTTAAGAAACTAATTAACATTCACATGTTTCCCTTTCGAATTCATCTTATTTTAGATGACATTAATTATATATCATGTCTACCACCAGATCTATACAGATATCAAAGTTTTTACCTATTTACGGTGCCTTCCTAACTGTTACTATAAATGAAATTCCAAAGCTTTATACCTAAAGGCAATCCTTTTACTAGTAAACTAAATCCCACTGCCTCTAACTTACTCCAGAACATTGTTCCAGCCAGTCTCCCATTTTTCTTTTTCATAATAAAATTCTCTACCTCTATGGGATCATTCCCATGATCATACAAACATGGATTTACTTTCCCTTCTTAAAAAAGGAAAAAAAAACCAAAGAACCTTATTTTGATTCTGCTTCACCTGCGGCCTGTTACCCCATATCTTTGCTTCTCTTTGCTGCCAAATTTCTCAACAGTTTGTCATTCTTGCTTATCTCTGATTTACCTTTTCCCATAGTCATAAATCCATTGTTTCAAACAAGTTTTCACTACCACTGTGATACTAAAACTTCTCTTGTCAAAGTCAAAAATATCCTCCACATTGCTAAGTCTAATAGTAGATTTTATGTACACATTGTTGGGGAGGGGAAATTTCAGCCTCTACTTCTCATGAATTTTGTGGCTGGACTAGTAATAAAATTGACACAAGACAGATTAACAGGAGAAAAAGAAACATTTTAATTAGAGCACATGGAGGTCCCATAGAAATAGAGACTAACACTTGGCAAAGCAGGCAGCTTTTATACTTTTTAGACAAAGAAACAGTGAATTTGTGAGTTGTCAGGACAAAGAAACTTAGGCTTTGAGTACTTAATTAGTTAAATGCGTTTGGTCTTGGGAGGGCACCTTTTACATGAGAAATTTATTTCCTGCTTTCAGGGAGACAGAGGAGGGTGAGAGTGTACCTCTTGCAGTGGCCATTTCTTAATTAACTTTAATTCAAAATAATCAATATGCCATTGAGGCATATTTTGGGACAACTTGCCCTGGCCCCAACAACATCTTACTTGACAAATCAGCAGTATTTAGGTTGCCATTAAATGCTCAATTCCATCTTTACTTTTATTCGTCTTCCAGAACACTACATTCTCTGAATTTCCATCTACCAAAACTGTTTCTCCTCCTCTGCGCAGTCACTCAGTGTATGGTCTTTTGTCCTCTTCTCCTCTCTAACTCACTACCTTGGTGATTTCATCTAGTTCTATATTTTAAATACTATCCATGTGGCAAATCATATTGCCATCTTCTGCTGGAGCTCCAGACACTCATCTGCTTTCTTGATATTTCCACTTGGATACCTAACAGACTTGCCAAACTCAACTGAATCGATTTCCTACCAAACTGCTTTACCTACAGTGTTCTCCATCTCAGCTAATGGAGATTTCATCCTTCTAGTTGCTCAGACCAAAATCATTGGAGACATCTTTAATTAACCTATTTTCTCATCTCCCCTCTCATGTCATCCATCAGCAAATCCTCCTAGCTCCACTTTGAAAATATATCCACAATTCAGTCACTTACCACCTTCATTGCTAACACTCTGGTCAACCCACCATCGTAAATCACCCAGATTACTGAAATACTTTTCCAACCAATTTCTTGGCTTCTACCCATTTTCCCCCTCAACACAGAGCCAAAATGATCCTTTCAAAACTAAAATCATATTGTGGCCTCCTTGCTCTTCTTCAGAAGTTCAATCATACGTCTTCCTTAGGGCCTTTTGCTGATATATGTATGCTAACCCCCTCATCTTTTTTCAACTCTTGGCGCAAATGTCATTTTTCAAGGAGATGTGCCTTTACCACTATATTAAAAATTGTAACTCATTCACTACCTCCACAATTTCTCTATTCTGCTCCATATAGGTACAGATATGGATATAGATGAAGATATACAATGAAATATTACTCAGCCATAAAAAAGAATGAAATGCTCTCATTCGCAGCAACATGGATGGACCTAGATAATATTATGTTTAGTGAAATAAGTCAAAGACAAATACTATATGGTAACACTTATATGTGGAATCTAAAACATAATACAAACTAATGTATATAGCAAAACAGAAACAGACTCACAGATATAGAAAACAAACTAGTGGTAACCAGTGGGGAGAAGGAAGAGGGAAGAGGCACATTGTGGGTATGGGAGTGAGAGATACAAACTACTATGTATAAAATAGATAAACAACAAGGATATATTGTATAGCACAGGGAATTATAGCCATTATCTTGTAATAACTTTTAATAGAATGTAAACTGCAAAAATAGTGAATCACTATGCTATACACCTCAAACTAATATAATATTGTACATCAACTATCATATATGAAAATTCCATACATTATAGGATCTGTTTCTATATACAATATTCTGGGTTCCTGAGATCAACCTGTCTGTTCCCTCTTGAGTTGTAGCAACTATGCTGATGTGCTAGGGCTGCCATAACAAATACCACAGTGTGGGAGCTTAAACAACAGAGATTTATTATGTTTCAGTTTTGGAGGTTGGAAATTTGAGATCAAGGTGTTGGCAGGGTTACTTTCCCCTGAGGCCTCTCTCCTTGTCATGCAGATGACCCTTTTCTCCCTGTGTCCTCACATGATCTCCCCTCTGTGCAATTCTGTGTTGTAATTTCCTCTTTTTATAAGGACAAGTCAGCTTGGATTAGGCCCCACCCTAACGACCATATTTTGGCTTAACTGCCTCTTTAAAGACCCTATCTCCAAACACAGTCACATTCTGAGATCCTGGGGGATAGGACTTCTTCACATATGACTTTGGGGGAACATAATTCAGCTCATAACACTATCTCATAACCAGAGACAAAAGATGAATCAGTGGAAAGCTAAAATCAGTAAGAAAGTAAATTTCTGTTTAAAAAAAAAAGAATTTGCTCTATATGTAGATGGATATCATCGCTTGTGTTTCTGTGGAATCTACACAGGTCTAGAACTCTTTAAAATTTAAAGTTTTAGAAAATAATCAGTTTGTAGGTAAAGTATTAATACTTGTCTTTTACTATAGATTAGTTCAATATCTTATGAGGCATAATTTGGAGAGTACCACAGAATACTTATACTGGTACAAAATAATTTGTTAATATCACATTTCCCTTACCTGTTTTGTCAGTCAGGGTTCAGTTGAAAGCAAAAGAAAGTGATTTAGCTAATTTAAGCAGAATAGGATTTAGTATAGATTATTTATTTTTAATGACATTGTTAGAATACCCAAAAGAGCAGGTTCTAGATCAAGTCTCCAAGAGAGACAAAAAAATAACAAAAACAAACTCAGCCACATTCAGGAGGGTAGGAGATCAGGAAGTTGACCTTGGCATCCATAAGGGCTTCCATGTAAGGATTAGTACCTTTGAAATCATGACTGGACTATAAATTTCAGTTCCAGAGAAACCTGATGAGCATACTCGTCTTCGTGAACAAAAGCACAGGAAAGACGAGGAAGATGGCTCCTGTCTCTCTCACTTTTAAAATCTCACATGAATGCACCTAATTTACTTCATCCAACCTATATCTAGAATGTTAGCTGCACAAGTTTAAGAAAAATTAAGCTGTTTCTTTATTCATTTGCTCCTTTAACATTTTAGTCTAGTCCTGGAAGGTATATCACATGAAGGTTGGGATGGATGGTGAGCACCTATCCCCCATACCCACTTTACCTGTTTAGTAAAAGCAGGCTGCTCTCTAGTAGCTTTCTTTGTATTAATTCCTTTCATTCTTTTACTCTTTTCCTATTCTCATTCTTCCTTTGCATTCTCTGAGATCATGTTATATTACTGACCTTTCCACCTTAAATTTTAATCTCTTTCTGGAAAATACATATACATTTCAGCTGGCCTTCTAATAATACTTTCAATTTTCTTCCTCACAGTAGCTATATGGATTATTTATATATATTAAGGTCCTTTGTTTATGTTGCACTACATGAAGCTTGATATAATTCCTATGGCTATAATCTTATTATTTGATTTGTTTATTTTATTTTGATATGTGAATAAAGACTTCATCAAATTTAGAGTGAATATAGACAGAAATGCGTTCGGCTTCATTGAGAAGTATCTGGTTGTCAATCTTTTTTAAACAGAAAACAACACTAATGGTAATTGTATAAATGAATTTACATTCTCCTTTAAGAACTTTTAAAAATTGCCTATTGTGTCCCATGTACTGTGTTAGGAGATTGAGCTAAAAAGATGAAATAGACAAGATTTGTTTATCTGCATACTTTCAGAAAAATGGGAACAGGCACATATAAATAGGTTATTTTAATAAGTGCTCTTAGCATTTAGAGCAAACAGTAATGATTTGCTAAAAATGGGGGTACAGTAAAGGCTGCCTGAGGACATGACACCTTAGATAAGTAAGTCTTGGAGGATGAATAGGAATTTTCAAGGTGAGCAGCAAAAAGTCTAAATTGCAAACATAAAATAAAATGAAGTTTTGTTTTGTAATACTTTTCTCTTGCATTGCTGTGTATAAGACTGTCACCCTAGGTCACCAAATCCCATATGCTTCAAGAGCATTGGGACAGGAATTATTTAGGTAGCAATGAAAAGAGAAAGACATAGTTCAGCTATTGACTGCTCCAGTGACTTTGAATTGAATTGAGAAAGTAGTCTTGAAAGCCAAATTTTGTTAGAGAGAAAAATGAATATTTTAAATTTTTTACTTCTATGAAACTTATCATAGAATTTCCTGCATAGTATATAAAGAAGACTTCCTTTCTAAGTGTGCAAGTTAGGTCCGCAGGCTGACTACAATAGAGGAGCACAAAAATATAAAGAAGAAGAAATATAAAACCTATAGCCAGCACCACCACCAGCCTCAGGAATTGTGGAAAGAAGTGATACCAGAGGCTCAAGGACAGACTAACAGCCGGCTTCCTAAGTGTTGAGTTGGGTGGGAAAGTCTGAAGGCCCTAAGTGAAGCCAGCTTTCCATTTAAAATGGCATGGGAGAAACTTCAGATCCGTAAAGTCTCTACATGCATGGAATGCAGTAACCCCTACCTGCCTTAGTGACTAGACGCAGTGTTCCTTCTAAAACCATTGAACAGCAGAGGCCCAAGATTAAAACGCTGCAGAACATAAATACCTTGAGAGAAAATAGCCAGATCTTTTGCATACATGAATTACTCCAACAGTCCAGACCAGAATAATTTTAGCTAAAGACTCATCAATCCAAGTATATTAAAGACAGCTACCCTACATCAGCACCAATGGAAAAATCAAAGGACGTCAGGCAGTTCCTGAGCTGCCCTGTCCTGTCAGTCTCCTTGATGGCATATAAGCCCACCCCATTACACAGCCATTTCAAAGAAGAACAGGAAAAGGTTAAACATTTACATGAATCAAACTGTAAAGAAATCAGTTTAATAGAAAGTAACTAAGTTACCTGAAGAGATTACTTAAATTATTGGATTAGACTACATTTACCAAATTGAACTATAATTGGTTTTCCCCCATCAACTTGACAAGGCACTTTGATTATTGTTTGCTTTTTTAATCAACTTAACATTTTACTTAGTATCGTGCTCTTCCAGACAAAATTACCTTTCATTGTTGGCCACCTTGAGCTCACAGTTTAAATCCTGAGAACGTTTGTGGTGGTGGATATGAGTGGCACAGGCTTTTCTTCAAGTTTTCTCTCAGTTTTTCATCTGAGGCCTATAGCTAGTGTCACTGACTCATGCCCAGAGTCATAAATTTTACCTTATTCCCTATCTGAGCTCAAAATCTCTCCCATAAGCCAGCAAAGTTTCAAGAAGCAAGGTTTCTTAATAATTGTTGCCCCTCTTATCTCTCCTCTCAGGCCTCTGCAGACAATTTTTCTCTCCCTCATCCCTGTTTCCTTGTATATCAAGTCCTGAGAGGTCCACAGACCACCAGTCACATAACACTCAGTTAATTAGGGTTCTTCTAGAATACAATGATATATAAATCATGCTGTTATTCAGAATGGTTCTATAGGTCAAATATAGCAGCAATTCACAAATCCAGATCACTGTGTTTGGGATTAGTGCAGCTAAAACTGATTCATGCAGACTAAGGTTTCTAATGAGATCCAGCTTTGATTTCTAGTTTTCCTATCTCTGATTTCCTTTATGATTCATGAAAATAAAGAAAAGAAAATAACATATTCAGTGTTTCACATTGTACTGAGTGTCAGACATATGAAGATAATTTAGAAATGTTTACTGCTCAAGGATTCCACAATACATTGAACTAGTTCAACTGTTCCTACTTTTTCCCCCTCATATTATTTTTCCTGTTTCTTCTATTTTCTTACAGGCTTGATTTTGTGTGGATCTTTTGAGATATACCTTACTCTCAATGCTCTGGTTCATCTGCACTTTGGGCCTTCTGGCCTGTTTAGGGCATTTCAAGGAAAATCTTATGAGGACTGAATTTTCCTGGTAATAATATTTCTTTCTTACAGAAATAGACACTCTAAGTATCATAAAACCTTTTATCTTTTACTTAATTAAAATGTATCTGTCGTCAGGCTATTTTCATCCCTTAGCACCTATATCAGTTATTACTGCTCCAATAATGCTGCTCACACATCCTCTTCAGTGTGAAAGAAGAAGTATTCATTGATTGATCAGCTTTCTGCAGATCAGCAACAATTAAGCTGATCTAGTGAGATGGTCTGTGAGGCTCTGCTTCAGAGTATAGGCTGTCTGGGGTTTGGCTCCAGAAAGTAGATCCAGTTCAGATCTGCTCTTTAATTCCCTTCTCATCCTTGGAGCAGCAAATGGCAGAAGGGGAAGCAGAAGGAAACATACAAAGCCTCTGACAAAGTAAAAAGCTTTTATCAAAAATTATCAGCAAAAGTTTCATTGTGGTTCATTGGCTTATATAGTCTCAGTCTGGCTAATCCAAAACCAGTCACTGGCAAATGGGATGGGATTACCAAGATTAATTAGGCTAATTAAAGCCCACTCACAGAGCCAGGTTGATGTGGGATGATGGAGGTTCAAACATCAAGTCCAAATTACAAGTGAGTTTTGGAAGAACATTAGTTCTGAGGGAGATTGAATAGCATATGCAAATCCCCCATTTGTGGTTCTCTCTTTGTAAACTGGTAGTTCTCCAGATTCACCTAATTAACATCATTCTTTCCTGTACCTGTAGTTCTCAAAGTTGACCTCAGGACCATATGCATCAGCATCATCTTTGAACTTTGTTGGAAATGCAGATTCTTGTGCTCCATCCTAGACAGACTAAAACCAGAACTTTTGGATGGGGCCCATCAGTAGGAGTTTTAACAAGTCCTCTGTGTGATTTTCCTAAAGATTGAGAACTATGGCCATAGGCTCTGGCTTTTTCCTATTTCAAGAGTGTTTACCTGAGTGAAGTCTGAGGGAATATCTGCCTGGACTAGCCTAATCAGATTAAGCCTTAGGTAGCTGTGAGCAGATTTTTACAACAGCAGAATCAACATCATTGCTCTTGCTACCTAGAAAAAGCTAATGAATATGGGCCAGCATACTCCCCACTGCAATAGTTGCCAAAGCTCTTACCCTGAAGTTCCATTCAGCAGCTCAGCTACAATTTGTGGGTACTCTTCCCCAATAAGAACAATCAAGAGAAACTCAGATTTTAGGGCTGAGTGAACAGTTAGTTTTTCATTTGAAAGTAATGCCAATAATATTTGTGTTGTTTGGGCATTGCATTTAATACGGAGTGAAAAGGTATAGGAAAGCTTTCCACCACCTTGATATCTTGAAAATTCAGTTTCATTATGATGAAAATAATGAGAGTGCATCTGCCTCAGATAGAAGAGTCTAAAAAAACTAAAGAGAATTCTAAAATGTTCCCCCAAAAGATTAACTATTCTGCCTGGAGTAGAGTCAGATATGTTCTCTTCTAAATGATCTTAAAAACAAAAAAATAGGTTTCCTATAATTTGTAACATTCTTTTTTTTAGATTAAATTCCACAAATGACCTTGCAGATCCACATATGATCTTGTGCCTTGTTGCTTAGGTAACTTTTATGACTTCTTAAACTTTTATAAGCATTTGCACATATTAGACTCAAACACTGGATTCTATTAAATTAGACTATGAATGCTGATTCTTGTTAAAAAAAAAAACAACACAAAATTTAACTGAGTAAATTTTAGAGACTTTATTGGCTTAATTCAATGATTCATGAATTGGGCAACATCTGATCTAGTAGATAGAAAGGAGTTTCGAGGAGCTGTACAAAATGAAAGACTTATAGGCAGAAGGGAGCAGGAACAAGAAGTTATACTAGGCAAAAAGATTGTTTGTGGTGGTGGTCTATCAGGCACATTACCTAACTAGTGCTGATTAAGTAATTCCTGATTGACTGGTTTAAGATTCCATTTCTAGGAGAGCAGAAACTGTAATTGTCTCGGTTTGATAATGTGGGACTTAGCATAAGTGACTCTATTTTGGGCCTAATGTCTTGTTTTTAGCATGCTTTTATAAAATAAATGTGAAATGCCTATTACTGAAGACATGGACCAGTGTGGGTATCAATATTTATCTTGGGGTTGATGTATAACTTTGACTTTACACATGCACATGAGAATTCATAAAGCAAATACTAGCTGTACAGTGTACATGATTTACACAGTAGATTTATTATGAAGAAGTTGAGCGTGAATCATGTTAGAATTTTAAGAATGCTTACAAGTAAAAGTAGTTTGTATCATTTCTTTAAAATATAAATATTTAGTTTGCCATTTATATAAATCTGCTTTAAAATATTTTCCTGATTAGTTTATGGAAAGGTTAAAAATGCTGATTTCAAAAGAGAATCTAGGTTCTAAAGGCAAGGTTAATTTAAACTTGTAATAATTAAAACTCCTCTACTTTTCCAGCAACCTATGTTTTTTATTCAATTATATGGTGTTTGAAAGGCCATTTGGAATAGTAAAGGAGCTATTTATGTAAAATATATATTTTTTTAACATGAATAATATATGAAAAAGAATCTTGTGGCTAGAAGAGAATTTATGACTTATCTAGTCTGTATTATAGCATAACGAACTCTACTATAGCCACTCCAAGCAAGAGTGGCCTTTTTTTCTTTTTTAATGTTGTATAATGTGAGAATACTCATGAAGGAAGGGATTATTTAGGCTTTGTATCCTTAATAATTAGTCCACTGTATATTTCTCCAGTTTTCCTTGTATTTCTCCCACACCCAATTCTTTCAGCTCCAAACCTTAAAAAAAAAATTAAAAATAAATAAAAAATATCTAAAAAAACTTTTAAAAATAGAAATCCTTTCCACTATGAAAAAAATTATAATTCTGTTTGTGGCTGTTGTCGGGAAAAGAAAATTAATAATAAAATCTCCTGCTAACCTATAAAACCTCTCCACAAAATCAGTAGGTAAAGAAAACTGTTTTATTATTTAATAAGCATTAAGCCAGGATTTGATGTGCATCATAGTGAATCCATGAAAGAGACTGCAAAGACGGAAAGACATTTTATGCTTTCGTATAGTCAGTTAGGTGTAACCCATTCATACGTGTTCTAAAGATAAATGAAAAATAGTCCTTAGGTAAACCGACTGGACAGCACCATTTGCCACACATAATTCATCCTAAATTCACCTGTAATTGGAATGACTATCTGTGTTAGCTAATTGACTTCACCCAAAGGAAGAATAAACCCCTCATATCTTTATGACAGAAGGTAGTTTCTGCAGCTTGGAGTGAGGTGCCAACCAAAGTTAGGTTCCTACCTTCTTGCAGAAAGGGGGAGATAGGAGGGCTGTCATTTCTGATTATTACATCTTAAAGAAATGGCTTAGGTTCTTGAGGAAACATCCTAAACTTTGAGACTGACAAGAGGCTTACGTAGCATTTGAAAAGTTTTACATACATTTGAGAAAGACAGGAAGAACTGACAATTCCAAGTTTTCTACACTGAAAGCTCTAAGATAAACAAAGGTGAGAGGGCGCCTCTTCTATTTTCAACAAGGAGAAAGCCTCTAAAATTTTTATCTGCCTTCAGACTGTCCCTTCACTTTCTAATAAACAGGGCTTTCTCTTTATTAAGATTTGTTCTACCCAATGCATACTTCCAATGTAATAGTATATAGTAGGACAGAAAAACAAAATTCTTGCTCTGAGAGGAAGGATAAACTTTAAAGAAGCTTCAAGAAGGAAAAATAGAATTTTATGAAACTCCTTTCTTGATTTCAGTAATTTTTTTTCTGTTTCTCTGAGCTGTAATTTCTAAATCATAATTAAGTTGAACTAAATACCTGTCATCAAAAACCAAGTTCTTATTCTGATTTTCTTATTTGTTAATCACGTCCCCATTCTTCCAGTAATCCCTACTCAAAATGTATACACCCTTTCGCAAGGGTAGTAAACTGTGGAAACAATTCCCAAGAGATGCTCTGTTAACGCATGACTCTGGAGTCAAATAAACTTTAGAAAATCTGTGTACAATTGCTTTGCAATGTAAAAGTCATATTTATCAGTGGGCCATTAAATAATTTTAATGAGTTAGGATCAGCATTTTTTTTTTAATAAGTAGAATGGAATGGAATATAAAGTGTCAGAGGGTATTGCTTATAGCACACTTATGGAGTTATGTATTGTTCTATGAAACGTATTTTGCAGTTATTTTCATGTGTGTATATTGGTGTGTATATATAAACTGTGTACTGGAGTCTTTGAAAATACATAAATTAAGACCATGCAAGTGAAAATAAACAGTGATCATTTATTCATAGTTTACTGTACTAAAGGAGTCAGCAACCATCACTTGCTTTTAGCAGAAACTCTAAGGTGGTCAATCGAGTGGGAAACTTTAACAGTGAGAGAGAGAGGGAGGAGAAGATGAAAGGAAGGGAAAGGAAGGAGGAAGGAGGGTAGGGAGGAAGGAAAGAAGGGAGGAAGGAAGGAAGAGAGGAGAAAGCCAGACCTCCAGTTATGCACTGATGGAAATTATTGGCACAGCAAACCTGGAGGTGTGCTAGCTAGAAGCAGAATATCTTATCTGATTCATCTGAGCAGCATATTTGGCTTTCTCTGATTGATTCTGAGCTGGAGATGGGAAAAAAAATTAGAGAAGTTGGCTGTCTTTGACCAAGTCTGACTGTTCTTGACTGACTGCTGCAGAGGTTGTATTCTGGCTCCCTGGACTTTTCCTGTGGGTCAGATTCTATTGTCCTATATAGTCTGGCCACTTTTCATGTGTATATTCAGTCTATCAGATTTAAAAAAAAGTTTTAAACTCATAGCCATATACTATATACCGCTTTTAAACTTTCACAATAGAGATAAATATTGATACATTAAAGGATTGAAAATTGCAACCTAAATTAACATTCTCTAAAGTATATCATAAATTCTTTGACCATTAAGCCCCCTTTTTATTCCACAGTCCCTCTTAACCCAAGGAACCCATACTTTGGAAAATATTTTTTATATTCCTTTTCAATCTTTAATCTTCCTTCTGTACTTCCCACTTCAAATAAGTCACACATTTTATCATTTGTCTTTTTCACTGGTATCATATATTTTATCACCAGCATTTTTCATCTCTTTTTTTGGTCACAACTCTGATATTCTTTGCTTTTCTTGAATTAGTCCAATGTCTAGCTCCAGGTTTTTCACTTGAATCTGCTCTGGTCATAGATTCCAGGTTAGTTTTAGCTGTTACTTCTTCACTCCAAAATCTTTAGTCTTCTGCATTCTCACACTATCAATTCTACTTGGAACAGATACAAGAAATTGTCCACAGTCTGGCTATAAGTTGCTTTTTTACTCGTATCTTTTTGTTGTTGTTGTTGTTGTTTTGGTTTGGTATTTTTGGCCATGCTGCACAGCATGTGAGATCTTAGTTCCCTGACCAGGGATTGAACCCTTGCACCCTGCATTGGCAGCGCAGAGTCTTAACCACTGGACTGCCAGGGAAGTTGCGTTCACTCATATCTTGTAAAAATTTTCCCATGTCCAAACTTTGATATGCTCTCCTATCCTTCTCTAATGTATTTTCTAATTCCATCTATAAAAGTCCTTTTCATTCATTAGGGACCATATGTAATTCAGCTTCTTTGAAACAGTTTTCTGTGATCATCCCTATACTCACACACTCCCAACCTGAAAATAATCTTTCCTTTCTCTGAATTTCTGAAACAGCTTGACTAAATAGCACCACATTTTTCACATATTGCCTTACATTAAATTACTTATATCCATATTATATACCTAGTAACTTTTCTATCCTTATTCACAAAATCTCTACTTTATTCAACTTTATAAACCTTTACAGCCCTAAATATCATGTCTTGTATGTACTAAGCTATTCCTGAATAAAGCCAAACACCTGACTTTTTAATGTTTCTTTACAAATTATAGTCATTCATCTTACTACTTGAGTTAAAATGCAGGTAACCTGCAAGAAGTTACATGATAATGCAAACTAAAATATACATGATGGATATAGGGGCCTCTCCTGAAAATAGAACTTCTAAAGCTTGAAAAATAGATATAGACAATGGAGAAATGGTTATCATAGTAGCCTCAGAGACCCAAGTTATATGGAGAAATCAGCTTCAGAGACCTAGTATTATGTTTTATTTGTTGTTTTCATATCTATCATCAGTGCACCAACATGCCTGATTAAATGTTATATTTATCTGCTTGAGCAAAAACCTAGGCAAATTCATCTAGGAACTCCACAGCTGTGCACATATGGGCACTCAATACCTGTTCTTTGACTGAGAGAGGTTATGTGGATAGTCCCAGGACTTAATTCCATAAAGGGCTAATACTATATCAACATTATTATTAAAAAAAAAAAAGCCATATTCTGCTCATTTGCTGTACTCTGGATTTTTTCAATGTTGTATTTTGTAATAATGAGTAGTTGATTCTTCTTACTTACTTTATAGATATACCTCCAAATAATTATAAGTCCTTTGATGGTCTGGTAGATACAGTAAGAGCAAGAATGTTTAGAAGTTTTCCAATGATGCTCTTAGGCTTTTAACAGTTATGATACTTTCAAAAGAAAGATCCATTTATTTTGCTATTATAGGTCAAAAAATATTGATCTATGCTTCCAAACTCTTTTAAACAGGTAACTACAGAGATTTAGACAAAAATCTATATTTCACTTTGGTCTTTCATTCAAGGTACTTCAAAAGAAAATATTTAAAGAATAGATGGGTTAAGTGAGGTTGAAGTGAACAGTGCTATAACTGACTCTTCTTATAAAAAGGAATGCTTCCTGATGCTTCCACTTTTCTGCTCCAGTATTAGACTTTAAGTCCCTAAGGGAGTAAGGTCATGTCTTTTTAATTGACTCTATAGCATATTTAGTTTATTTCACAAGAAATTAGTGTGTCTGCTATGTGTGGAGTATTTTGGGGGTATCCTTCATCTAAATGCTTATCATGGCTTATCTCAGCTTAGAATAAAGTCAAAGGCCCTTCACAGTGTACACAGGGTACCCCTCATCTCCCTGTCTTCATCTCTTACCTTACCTTCCTTGCACCCTAACTCTAGCCATACTGAGTTACTTGAATTTCTCCAGATGTGATTTTCACACTGTCGTCCTTTGATTAAACTGTTTCCTCTACCTGAAATGTCACAAACTACATACACCCTATATCCCAACCCCAATCACACACATCCTTGCAGATCTGACCAATTTTACTTCATATTTCTTTCTTTAAAAAAAAAAATATATATATATATATATATTTCATATATATGTATATGAAATATGCTAGGGGAGAAAGAGTACTGGAAGTGCCCCCCAGACGAGCTGGGCAGGCTTCATGACAGGCCTTTCTCCATCCTTTAGGACAGGTCCCCTTCGGAACCCTTAGGCTGAGTGGGGTGGGTTCAGATGGGGTTGGGCGAGGTCAGGTGGCAGCTCTGCTCTGCTCTTGGGTTTCTTGCAGGTGGTTTCTGTACATCATCTTCATCTTCCTGCTCATTGCCATTGCACCCAAGAGGCCCTCCTCTGTGACTTCATTTTAGAGCTATGTTGGGGCTTGAGTTTCACATTAGCACAGGTTTCTTTTTCAGGCTTGTAGATGCCGGTGTCAAGGTGATTTTTTTTTATTGAGGGGGGCAGGTCTTGGCCTTACTGTGTAAGCAGGTTTTGAAAGGGGGAGCAGCTCAAGCAGTGAGAGTGCTGACATCCACCTCCCAGGGCCCAAGGTCTTAGACACCCCTCAGGTGAGCAAGGTTTACTCTCAGGGAAGGAATCAGTGTCCTCATTTATACCTCCATGCTGGCTGCCATCTCCCAGGGGGCCTCTTCTCTAAATGTGGAGTAAAAAGCTTGGCCTCATTAGAGGAATTAAAGGCCTCTGGGAGCAGCTGGACCTTGGATCGAGCCAGCTGCCTGCTGCGGTCTGCAGCATGCCAGTGGCCAGCTAGCTCTGCCCCTTGCCGAGCTAGTTCTTCCTCATGGATTCCCCCATGGAGGCCCTTTCAACCACCAGAGACTCTGATCTGGATGGAAGGAGGCCAGTGATCCCCTGGGCAGGGGCCCCTCTCTCCATACTTCACATTTCAGTTTATAGAATCATTTTGCCTTTCAACTCCTAAGCAGAATTATTCACTTTCTTCTCATGTTTTGCATATATCTTATTCTAAAACTACATTTTTTATCATACTTTTATGTATCTGCATACCTATCTTTTTCTGGTAGTCAGTGATAGATTGTCTTACCTCTACATTTCCAGTGTTTAGGATATAGTACAATTTTAAGATGTTTTTCTTGAATGAGCATACTAATAAAGAGGACTGAATGAATAGATGAAAGAATGAATGTATGAATGAGTAAGGTCACTGTATCTGAAAAAATTGATAATGACACTATCTCTAGTTAGCTGGGTTAATGGTTGATGGCATCAGCTGATTTGAGATTTTAATTATAAAAATGCCCTTGAGCTTATCCCTAGGTTTCCTAATCTCAATTAGCCCTCCACATTGTCCTTTTGTCACAGACCCTGTACTTAGTCACAAATTTAAGGCAAATGCTAAGGAGGTCTTTTGAAGGACCCTATGTATAAACGATGGGTCCAGTTTTAAGGATACTACCTCAGGGTAAGTCAAGAAGGAGGGATTACTTGTCACTTTACATTTCATCCTTAAATACATAGGAAATGCACTTAACTTCTCAAATCATCTTGGAATTGTTTTTTTAATAAATTTATTCATTTATTTTATTGGCTGCGTTGGGTCTTTGTTGCTGCACGCAGGCTTTCTGTAGTTGCGGAGAGCGGGGGCTACTCTTCGCTGCGGTGCACACGCTTCTCATTGCAGTGGCTTCTCTTGTTGCAGAGTGCAGGCTCTAGGTGCGCGGGCTTCAGCAGTTGTGGAGCAGAGGCTCAGTAGTTGTGGCACATGGGCTTAGTTGCTCCATGGCAGGTGCGATCTTCCCGGACCAGGGCTTGAACCCATGTCCCCTGCATTGGCAGACAGATTCTTAACCACTGTGCTACCAGGGAAACCCCATCTTGGACTTTTAAAACATTTACATTTTGTGGCATAGGTGCTGACTAGAGCATAGTTCATTCTCTTTTTCTTAAAAATATGTGTCAAAGAATTAAAAATATATATATCCTGAATTCACTTATTTGGCAGCTCTTATATACTATGTGTTTTTTTAAGGGCCAGGATAATGACATATACCTTTTTGTGGCCATAGTTCCTAGCACAGTTCTTGGTACACAGTGGATCTTTAGTAAAAATTGAACTGAAACGAATTGATTATACTTAGTAAGACTAGCCTTTAGATTCTCTGAACTGAGATACTTTATTATAATCAGGAACATCAAGAAGGCTTTTTTAAATAATTGATTTCTACCTATTCTCATTAAATTGTTTTGTACAACCAAATAAATGTATATGCTAGGGAACTATTGAGTTAAGCATTATTAATGTCCTCAGTTTTGAAGTTGTTTCATTGTGGTGTTTTTATCTTTTTTATTTATTTACTTTTATTTCTTTCATTTAATTTTTAAAATTTTATTTATTTCTTTTTAATTAAATGAGAGGATACTTAGTCATTTTTGGAAAACAACCTTAGTCCCACTCTCTTGTGTGCCAACAAGTTCTCTTGAGAGAAAGAATGAGGGTGGAGTTATAATTATTAAGTAGGGTCTTATACAAAACCCCAGGAAACCCATGGCCAGAAAAAAGTCTGATAAATAACTATGTAGGAGGAAAATATTACATAATTCAAGTTCATATAGGTTCCATATCTATTATCTTAGGGGTTTTTGTTTGTTTGGTTTTGTTTTCGGGATTTTTTTGTCTTTTGTTTTTTTGGTTTTTTTTGCTATAACAAAATAATAGAGATGGCAAAGACAGGGTGGTTTATAAACAACAGAAATTTATTTCTCACAGTTCTAGAAGCTGAAAGTCCAAGACCAAGGCACCACTGTGGTCAACAAGAGAGTTTTCTTCCTGATCCATAGCTGGTGGCTTCTTGCTGTGTCCTCCTCACATGGTGGAAGCTGGGAAGGGGTCACTCTGGAGCCTCTTTCCTAAGAGCACTAATCCTATTTCTGATGGCTCTGCCTTCATGACCTAACCACCTCCCAAAGTCCCCACTTCCTAATGGCATCATCTTTGAATTTTGGGGGAATGCATTCAGACCATGGCAACTATGAAGGCTTGGAATTTCGTTGTTTGTGTACATAGACAGTAACTGCAGCCCCCTCAGTTATCCTCCAAATTTGAGACCTGGGCATGAAGATGACAGAATATAAATGGTTCTCCAGAAATGCATCGATACAACCATAAAAACATCTCCAAATGGCATCATATTTAGAACCAAAGAAAACCACATTGTTTTTATCACAAAGAATTCCTAATTCTATTAAATATATTCAGGTGTTTAATAATTTTTAAGATGAAATATGATTAAGAATTGAGTAGCTTTTTTTTTTTTTTTCATTTGCTTATTTGTTTCGGGTGCCTCTGTTTGCTATACACTATATCAAAACAGTATATTATTTAATTACTGGCTGGAAGATGTTAGTCTATACCAGCCCTATGCAAAATGGTAAACTTTGGGAGTCTTTTCTCGGGGTAAAAATTCTGAATTTTTTATTAAATGATTGTACCTATACTGAAGCTTTTTAATTGTTTTTTTTAATTGGGGTATAGTTGCTTTACAATGTTGTAGTAGTTTCTGGTGTACAGCAAAGTGACTCCACTATATGTATACATGTATCCCCTCACTCTTGGACCTCGCTCCCACCTTCTCCATCCCCTCCATCTAGGTCACCACAGAGGACCAAACTGAGCTCCCTGTGCTATACAGCAGGCTGCCATTAGCTATCTGTTACACCTGGCAGTGCACATACTTTTTAATGTCAGTGTTTTCATCATGATTGTAAAATACTTTACACATTTATTATTGCAAATATGTCCTTCATTACTTTACCTGGGAAGTTATAGCCTTCCTTCTCAAAATCTCTCTAAACATTGGCTGTAGTCTCATTTGTCTGAGATCCTTGAAAGTGAGACAGAGTTTAACTCACAAGGTCTTTTTTAGCTGCATGATTCTGTATTTCACGACCTTTGAAAGCCCGTTGCTAAGGTAATGAGATTCCCAAGAGGCTTTTTAACATTAAGAATCAGCAAAACTGCAAGTTTTGCAGATCACTTTCTTTTAACCTACGCAGTTCCTCTGTGAAGTATTTGAATTACAGTGTCAACTGTTGTCAGGTCAGAGATTGATCAATGAGAATTTCCATGTCACTTTAAAGCTGGATGTTAGTTTTTGGCTGGAAATCTTACTGAATTTAAAATTAGAGTTTATTACTTTAGGCAACAAGGATCAAAGTTATTTGACCACTAAAAAAAAGGTGTTGAAAGAGTCCTGCTCCTGCTCTACAAATTTCAACCACTGCCATTTAAACCTATATTTCCTATTTTGTTCTCAACTCACTGCAGGAGAGCCTTTCCAAATGCTCTGCTTATATTTCATCTGACCTCTCATCCTCATTTATTTCAGCACCTCTTCTCCAGTTTCTGATTCCTTTGCCTCCACAGCAGGGAAGAGAAAGAGCAGAACCATGTTGCTACTCCATGGGTGCCAACCTCTTACTCTGGGAATGGATACTCATTCTGCTCCTTCCAAATTTAGTTGTGAATGATGCACAGTGTTTAGCTGACTCCCAATGGAGGAAACATTTGTTAAAGAAATCTCAACCCTACTGTATGTTCTAAGAAACAGAACATCATAAGATAATAAAATCAAGAATCGGTAGGATGCTAACTAAATTCTTTATGTGTTGCGTTGATATTTCAATGGTTAAGTTATATTCTGTCAGTCAGGGACAATGCAGGCAACAAATGACACTTTCATACTGGCTGTATGTGGGCAGATCTTAAGGAAACCAACAAGGGGCTATACAGTATCCAAGGCTAGTGACAGTGGGGAGTCATTATCACCTTCAGTAATGATAACCATAGCACTCAGAGGATAGCTGGATGGGGAGGGTAGCCTGCCATAAGTGTGGCTTTCAGTAAAGGAATACAACATTCCAAGGTGATCAGGCAGAGAAGAAGATAGGGGAAAATACCCCTACTGCACTGTCCTCCCAACCTTCTCATCCTCTCACCTGCCAGTGTGGTCTGCTGCCTGACCACTTGTTACAAACACAGAAAGCCAAGCAGTATAGGAGCCTGTCTATTATGGGTCCGTGTGGGTCAGCCTTTACTCCTACCCTCGGAGGGCAAAACTCAGGGCAGAAAAGGTTAAGGAATGGTTCTCGAGGGGTAAACAAAATATTTAGCACAAACTTTCTACAATTATAAGACAAGTATAAAATTTAAATTATTCGAAAAACATAACTGGAATGTGTCATTCTATGATTTTTCTATATACATAGTTCTCTATGGGAATTTGTGATTGCTTATATGGTTTACTAATAGAACTACATACTTCTTTGTATGCTAATTTTTGTTACCTTCCTACTTTCTTGATGTATTCCACAACTGTTCTTGACCATTGGGCTCTGAGAGAGGGTGTAGTGCTTAAGAACTCATATTCTGGAACAACACCATCTGGGTTCAGATTCCAGCTCTGCCATTTAAAATTGTGTGACTCTAGGCAAATTACTTACCTCTTTGGGTCTGCATAGGGTTGTGTCAAGATTAAATGTAACAAGTCCTTAGACCTTTGCTTGACACATAAATGATATATGAATATTTGTCATCACCATGTGTATAGATACTTGAAATGCACAGTGCAATAAAAATTCATGGAAGAGACAGATGAGTAAATACATTATTATAGTAAAACATGTGGACCAGTGTAAGTACTCCTAAGGCCTATAGAAACCCAAAGAAAGGAGCAAGTGACTACAGTTACAAGCTCAGGGCAGTCTTTATGGAAGAGGTATAGTTTGACCTTGAGAGATGCATAGGAATTTCTCCAGATGTTACAAACTGGGAGGATGCATTCTTTCCTGAGAGATGTCATGCCTAAGGGCATGTAGGTATGAAAGGGAACAAATAGCAAGTGTCTTCACATGCCTAACACTTAGGTAGCTAGTAGGAAAATGGTGGCAGACTGGATGGGAGAAACAGGGAAGGTTTAGATCATGAAGGCCTCCCATAGTACGGAAATTGAAGAGATCTGAATAGTTTTATTTTTTACTTATTTTTTTGTTTATTTTCATTATCCATTTTTCTTATATTTTATTTTATTTATTTATTTTTTTTGCTGTGTTGAGTCTTTATTGCTGCTCACGGGCTTTCTCTTGTTGTGGTAAGCAGGGGCTACTCTTCCTTACAGTGTGTGGGCTTTTCATTGCAGTGGCTTCTCTTGTTGCCGACCATGGGCTCTAGACACATGGGCTTCAGTAGTTGCAGCACACAGGCTCAGTAGTTGTGGCTCACAGGCTCTAGAGTGCAAGCTCAGTAGTTGTGGTGCATGGGCTTAGTTGCTCCATGGCATGTGGAATCTTCCTGGACCAGGGATCAAACCCATGTCCCCTGCATTGGCAGGCAGATTCTTAACTACTTCTCCCCCATGGAAGTCCGAGATTTGAATAGTTTTAAAATCCATGCTGGTACCATAAAGGTGGGATTAGTGTGCTGAAGCATTCAAGACAAAAATCTGTCTTAAAATTAATGTTGCTGTCTTTTCTATTCCAATACCAGAGTCAAGTTTATACATTTCTTTCCTTCATTATTCTAGTGCCTGGCTCACAGTATTCTCTCCATCCTTTCTCTCAAGGAGCATTGAATAATGGAAAAGAGTATGGTCATTGGTGTCAAGTAGATGTTGAGTAGAAACTCACTTGAGCTATTTCTACATATTTAACCTTGGTCAGCCTCTCAGAACCTCATTTTTTCACCTATTAAGCTGGAATAAATAGTGCCTTGCTCTCAGTTTTGCAGTAAGAGATACATGAGTTAACACAGTTATAGTATTTAGCAAACCTCTTGTCAAATAATAGTCTCTCTATAATGGCAGCTAATAATCTTATCATCCTAGGAGCTTTAGATAGCTTAGTCCAATACCTGGTTTACTAATTGTTTGCCAGTTTTAAGTCACTTATCTTAGCTTTGGTTCCCAAGAAAACAAAGGCTGGTGGTGGTCAGAGTTCATCCCTCAGGCATTAAACTGTCCACAATTCCAGGTGGCATTGTAGCCCCTTAGGGCAGCTGTTGAGGAAGACCAAGTTTCTGGCAATTCTGTGGGATCAAATCTGGGTCCTGGAGCTACTATAGTTTTTGCTGCAACAGACAAGATAAAGGTGATTGTACCAATGGTTTCTCCATGTCCCAAACCTACAGGGGCCTGAGACAACTGGTAGTGTTAGAAGAAGAGCCAAAAAGAAGTGGTCCTGAGTGTCACTTCTGCAACATTTATTAGTTAGAAGCTAATCACTAATGCTGACCAATAGTCAGAAAGAAGAGAATTTAACTCCATCTTTGGAAAGCAAGGAGCATCAAAGAATTTGCAGACATGTTTTAAAACCACCACAGAACCATCTGAGAACAATATGCAAACATAATGCCTCATTACTTCCAAATATTCAGTTTGAACTATAGCCAAAATAAAGACCCACTCTCACATAATCACAAAACAATTCAAATTAGAAAATCAACATTGACACAGCACTACCAAATAATTCACAGACCTCATTCAAATTTCACTACCCAAAAATGTCTCTTTTTCCTTTCTTGTCAGGACGTAACCCATGAAGCTTCACTGCATTTACTTGTGTCTTTTTCATTTCCTTCAATCTGAATGAGTTCCTCATTTTTTACCTGTCATGACCATGAGAACTTTGAGTACAGGCCTTTCATTCTGCAATATGTCCCTTAATCTGGGTCCCTCCAATCTTTCCTCATATCCAGACTTCAGCCACGCGTTCTTGACAGAAATAATGCTCATTGTTTTAGTGCATTGCATCAAGAGGCAAACAGCATCAGTATATTCCACACTGATTTTATGATCCTTGATCACCTAGTAAAGTTAGTGCCTTCTGGGTTTTTCCATGGTAACATCACCATTTTCACCTTTTGGATTCTCTTCACCAGAATCCAAAATCATTCTGGTGGCTGTCAAATGTTGATTTTCTATTTTTAATAATTCCACATTTTTTTAACTATCATTCTACATGAAGACAGAGTATTCTCGCTCTCCCATTTATTTATCCACATATTTATGTCAGATGGATTTATGAATTTCAATTTTATTTAATTAGTTACAATCCATCATTATCATTGTTGTTTTGATGATTAAGCTGCCCTAGAATGGCCAGTGTAGTTCCTTCAAGCTGGCCACTATGTCTTTTTGGTATGTCCCCATCATTCTTTAAGCACTTTTTTTTGACACAACAAGGTGTTTCGGTTTTGTCTCCTACTTTTCCTTGACCAACCCTGGAAGCAGACTTCCTGGTTCCTTTAGTGAAGAATGATATTTAGACACCAAAATGTGGGCACTCATGTACTTATTACTATATAAGTACTTATTGCTTTTGAGGACTCTCAGTGGATGGGGCTAGAAAATATATGTGCATACATATATATGTACATACATGTGCTATTTGACATAATACATTCATCTTCATGTATCTATCTATGTATATATATATATTTTAAACATGAATTAACGCCAATTTCTCCAATTTTAGCTCAACCCCTCAGATTTTGTAGTCTTCCATTTTTCCATATCCCCCTTTTGATAGTGAGAAGTCTAGCTACCTTCATCCTTGATATATTTATGATTTGCACAATCCTCTTATATACTTAACCTTACAAACTTACTGGCTGCTTCCTTGGCCTTGCTTCTACCTGTTTGGCCTCTAGCCACATTATCACTTACTTGACCTCACTACCTCCTCAACTCCTGGTGCCGCCATCACTGCCTCTGCTATACGCTGAATATTTAGTCCCCCTAAAATTCACATTAAAACCTAATCCCCAATGTGATGATGTTTGGAGGTGGGGTCTTTGGGAGGTGACTAAGGATGAGACTAGAACCCTGATAAGTGAAATTAGTATGCCAGGAGCTCCCTTGTCCCTTTTACCATGTGAGGACAGAGCAAAAAGACATATGTCTGTGAACCCAGAAATGGGCGCTCTCCAGATACCAGATCTGCTGACACCTTGATTTTAGACTTCCCAACTTTCACAACTGTGAGAAACAAATTTCTGTTGTTTGCAAACCACCCAGTCTATGGTATTCTCTTATAGTATCTTGAATGGACTCAGACAGCCTCCTAACCCCAACCAAACCACCTTGCCTAATGAAAGAAAAGGGAGAAGACTATTTATCTTTTCTGATACTGCTATTCTCCTTCCAGCTGGAATACCTTTCTTTCCTTACCCTTCCCCATTCACACAGTGAAATTCTAAGATAGTTCAAGGGTCACCTCTTCTGTGAAACCTTTACCTATTTGCCAACCTCCAATTCAAGAGGACTTTGCTATATCTCCTTTGTGCCCTCATTTAAGGACACAGGCTACATGTTATTTGTCTTTATATCCCTTGTGCCTAATATTATTTTTGATACTTATTAGAAACTAAACAATGTTTCATAAATGGGTAGTTAATAAATGAAAATTTCTTTGCAGTTTAGTGATTAAGACTAGATTCAGACAGACCTTAATTATAAGTTTTGTGAAACTGGGCAAGTTAATGTCTTGTCTGTTTTGGCTGTTATAACAAAAATACTATAGATTGGGTGGCTTATAAACAACAAACATTACAATATGGAAACTAGGAAGTCCAAGATCAAGGTGCTGGCAGATTCAGTGTTTGTTGAGAGCCTATTTCCTGATTCACAGATGGCTATCTTTTCCCTATGTTCTTGCATGGCAGAATAGGCAAGGGGCTTTTGAAGTCCTCTTTTATAGAGGCAGAGATACCATTCATGGGGGCTCCACCCTCATGACCCAATCACCTCCCAAAGACTCCACCTCCAAATATCATCACATTGGGGTTTATGCTTCACCATATGAATTTTGGGAGGACACAAATATTCAGTCTATAGCATTAATGAACTTCTCTGACCTTTATTTTTCTCATCGGTAAATGGAGATGACAATAGTTCCATCATATGGTTGTTATAAGGATTAAATTATATAGTGAATGTTTTTTAAAAACTTTCACAATGTCAGTACAATTTCAGTGTTCAATAAATGATAGCTGCTACTATTAACAATTGATTTTTGTGCAAAACTCTTATGACACTCACCTGTTGCATATGAATTATTTGTTCAGATATGAGTCTTGCCTCATGGATAGAAAAAAATTTCAAAGGTAATGACATATAATAGGTATGTGTTTATTTTCCTTACTGCATATTGTTTTTCAGTCTAAGAGAATATTGCAGGTTCAAAATTACACCTTCATTTGAAAATGTATTCTTCATTTAAAAAATGTTGTATTAAAGTAGCAAAGAAAAAAATATAGTTTCAAACTAGTATTATAGGATAGGTACTTATTCTCAATGCTAACCCAAAGATGATGGAAAACATATTAAAAAAAAAAATACAGTGATGCTTAAGAATAGGAAGAGACCATCTCAGTTATTATAAGGCCATAGGGGATCTCTGAGATAAAATAAATAAATATAAATAAACATATAAATTATAAATATATGGAATATAGAGGTAAGCTGAGAATTTCATAAACCAGTGCCTCTATTGGTTGCTGTTGCTGTAGCTTCTGCCTAGGAAGCCATTGTTCCCTGGAGGCTTCTGGCTGAGAGTTCACTGCTGATCCTGAGAAACTGTAGTAATTGCTACAGAGGACAATATTTCACCTACAGAGTCAAATGCCCAGACAAGGAATGGGAGTCAAATGCAGTCATCAAGAAGGAGGCATCCCAAACTCAGGATGAAGACCATAAAAGTAGACTGCATCACAGATCAACAGAGGAGATATTTTATACCTAGAAGTATGACATGATTCTGACATTAGAAGAAATAAGGCTATTTACAGAAGCAAGCAAATAAAAACATTTATTTGACAGCTTGTTCAAAACCAACAGTTTTGTTCTTCCCCCCAAATAAATTCCTCCTGCATTTTTCATCATAGACTTGACAACCATTATGATTCACCAAATATATTTTCAGATATGATGCTTGAGAAGAAAATGTAGTCTGCTGCTCTTGAAGCACACTTCTGCTTATGCCCAAGGAGACAATTAAAAGAAAAAATTAAAAAATATATACTATAAGCAACACTATCGATTTGCTCAGACTCCTTGCTCTGTTCTCCAGATGACGCACTGCCGTGGTATTTAATATTAGGTTTTTGTCTTTATCTTAGTTCTTAGTACAACTGTCTAATTTCATTCTGAGAATCTCCATTCTGTCTGGTGGTACTCTAGCTCTTCTCTATATTTGATCCTAGCTTACAAAATCTCCCTGGATTAGTGTTTGCATGTGTAAGGTGTTATTTGTTTGTTCATTTGCTTTTGCTTTTGTCTCTGATTTGTTCTGTTTCAGTTGTCAATTTCTGTTGGGTTTCTCTTTGAATACCTAATAGCATACTGGGGTTCTGTCAGGTCTTTCCAGAACCTTATGTCCTAATGGATTCAGTAATTGTGTGTCTTATACATGTAAGTGTTTCCTAGACTTAGTATTTGTTTAATCCAATACTTGGACATTAGTCTGAGGCTTGGACAGTCTTCTATAAACACCTCTATCGCGAGGACAAGCAACCCCAAAAGTTTGGACAACCATGAGGAAACAAAGAAACACCATGCAGGCAAAGGAGCAGGAAAAAAACCCACAAGACCAAATAAATGAGGAGGAAATAGGAAAAATGCCTGAAAAAGAATTCAGAGTAATGATAGTAAAAATGATACAAAATCTTGATAACAAAATTAAGTGCAAGAAACAGTTCATAAGAACTCAGAAAAACAAACAGCAATGGATAACAAAATAACTGAAATTAAAAATACTCTAGATGCTCTAACCAGCAGAATGACGGAGGCAGAAGAACGAATAAGTGAGTTGGAAGATAGAATGGGGGAAATAAATGCCACAGAGCAGGAAAAAGAAAAAAGAATAAAAAGAATAGAAGACAATCTCAGAGACCTCAGTGATAACATTAAGCATACCAACATTTGAATTATAGGCATCCCAGAAGAAGAAGAAAAAAAGAAAGGGTCTGAGAAAATATTTGAAGAGGTTCTAGTGGAAAACTTCCCCAACATGGGAAAGGAAATAATTCACCAAGTCCAAGAAGCACAGAGAGTCCCATACAGAAAAAACCCAAGGAGAAATACACCAAGGCACATATTAATCAAACTAATGACAATTAAACACAAAGAAAAAATATTAAAAGCAGCAAGAGAAAAGCAACAAATAACATATAAGGGAAAACCCATAAGGATAACAGCTGACCTCTCTACAGAAACTCTGCAGGCCAGAAGGGAATGGCAGGATATACTGAAGTCCTGAAAGAGAGAAAACTACAGCCAGGAATACTCTACCCAGCAAGAATCTCACTCAGATTCGATGGAGAAATCAAAAGCTTTACAGACAAGCAAAAGTTAAGAGAATTCAGCACCACCAAACCAGCCTTACAACAAGTGCTAAAGGAACTTCTCTAAGTAGGAAACACAAGAAAAGGAAAAGACCTACAAAAACAAACCCAAAACAATTAAGAAAATGATAATTGGAACACACCTGTCAATAATCACTTTAAATGTCAATGGATTAAATGCTCCAACCAAAAGACACAGACTGGCTGAATGGATACAAAAACAAGACCCTTCTATATGCTGCCTACAAGAAACCCACTTCAGACCAAAGGATACATATAGACTGAAAGTAAAGGGATGGAAAAAGATATTCCATGCAAATGGAAGTCGGAAGAAAGCTGGAGTAGCAATATTCATATCAGACAAATTAGACTTTAAAGTAAAGACTATTAAAAGAGACAAGGAAGGGCACTACATAATGATCCAGGAATCCATTCAAGAAGAACATATCACAACGGTAAATATGTATGCCCCCAACATAGGAGTACCTCAATACATAAGGCAAATGCTAACAGCTATAAAAGGGGACATCAACAATAACACAATAATAGTGGGAGACTTGAACACCCCACTTACACCAATGGACAGATCATCCAAACAGAAAATAAATAAAGACACACAAGCTTTAAATGACACATTAGATCATCTCGACTTAATTGATATTTATAGGACATTCCATCCAAAAATGACAGACTATACTTTCTTCTCAAGTGCACACAGAACATTTTCCAGGATAGATCACATCTTGGGTCACAACTCAAACCTCAGCAAATTCAAGAAAATTGAAATCATATCAAGCATCTTCTCAGACCACAACGCCATGAGACTACATATCAATTACAGGAGAAAAACTGCAAAAAATACAAACACATGGAGGCTAAACAATTCACTCTTAAACAACCAAAAAATCACTAAAGAAATCAAAGAGGAAATCAAAAAATATCTACAAACAAACAACAACGAAAACACAACAACCCAAAACCTATGGGACACAGCAAAAGCAGTTCTAAGAGGGAAGTTTATAGCAGTACAGTCCTACCTTAAGAAACAAGAAAATGATCGAATAAACAACCTAACCTTACACCTAAAACAACTAGAGAAAGAAGAACAAAGAAACCCCAAAGTGAGCAGAAGGAAAGAAATCATAAAGATCAGAGCAGAAATAAATGAAAGAGAAAGGAAAGAAACCATAAGAAAAATAAATAAAACTAAAAGCTGGTTCTTTGAGAAGATTAACAAAATTGATAAACCATTAGCCAGACTCATCAAGAAAAAAAGGGAGAAGATGCAAATCAACAGAATTAGAAATGAAAAAGGAGAAGCAACAACGTACACCTCAGAAATACAAAAGATCATGAGAGACTACCACAAGCACCTATATGTCAATAAATTGGATAACCTGGAAGAAATGGAAACATTCTTAGAAAAATGCAATCTTCCAAGACTGAACCAGGAAGAAATAGAAACCATGAACAGACCAATCACAAGTACTGAAATTGAGGCAGTGATTAAAATTCTCCAAACACACAAAAGCCCAGGACCAGATGGGTTCACGGGTGAATTTTATCAAACATTTAGAGAAAAGTTAACACCTATCCTTCTCAAACTCTTCCAAAATATTACAGAAGGCGGAACACTCCCAAACTCATTCTACGAGGCCACCATCATCCTGATACCAAAACCAGGCAAAGATGTCACAAAAAAAGAAAATTACAGACCAATATCACTGATGAATATAGATGCAAAAATCCTCAACAAAATACTAGCTAACAGACTCCAACAGCACATTAAAAAAATCCTACACCATGATCAAGTGGGGTTTATCCCTGGGATGCAAGGATTCTTCAATATACACAAATCATTCAACGTGATACATCATATCAACAACTTGAAGGATAAAAACCATATGATCATCTCAATAGATGCAGAAAAAGCTTTTGACAAAGTTCAACATCCATTTATGATAAAAGCTCTCCAGAGAATGGGCATAGAAGGAAATTACCTCAACATAATAAAAGCCATATATGAAAAACCAAAAGCCAACATCGTTCTCAACGGGGAAAAACTGAAAGAATTCCCTCTAAGAACAGGAACAAGACAAGGGTGTCCACTCTCACCACTATTATTCAACATAGTTTTGGAAGTTTTAGCCACAGCAATCAGAGAAGAAAAAGAAATCAAAGGAATCCAAATTGGAAAAGAGGAAGTAAAATTGTCACTCTTTGCAGATGACATGATATTATATATAGAAAACCCTAAAGACTCTACCAGAAAACTGCTAGCACTAATTGATGAGTTTAGTAAAGTAGCAGGATACAAAATGAATGCACAGAAATCTCTTGCATTCCTATACACTAACAATGGAAGAGCAGAAAGAGAAATTAAGGAAACTCTCCCATTCACCATTGCAACAAAAAGAATGAAATACCTAGGAATAAACCTGCCTAAGGAGGCAAAAGATCTGTATGCAGAAAACATTAAGACATTGATGAAAGAAATCAAAGACGACACACACAGATGGAGAGACATACCATGTTCCTGGATTGGAAGAATCAACATCGTGAAAATGACTGTACTACCCAAAGCCATTTACAGATTCAATGCAATCCTGATCAAATTACCAATGGCATTTTTCACAGAACTAGAGCAAGAAATCTTACGATTTGTATGGAAACGCAAAAGACCCTGAATAGCCAAAGCAATCTTGAGAAGGAAAAATGGAGTTGGTGGAATCAGGCTTCCTGACTTCAAACTATACTACAAGGCCATAGTGATCAAGACAGTATGGTACTGGCACAAAAATAGAAAGGAAGATCAATGGAATAGAATAGAGAACTCAGAAGTAAGCCCAAACACATATGGGCACATTATCTTTGACAAAGGAGGCACGAATATACAATGGAAAAAAGACAGCCTCTTCAATAAGTGGTGCTGGGAATATTGGACAGCAACATGTAAAAGAATGAAATTAGAACACTTCCTAACACCATACACAAAAATAAACTCCAAATGGATTAAAGACTCCAAATGTAAGGCCAGACACTATAAAACTGCTAGAGGAAAACATAGGCAGAACACTCTAGGACATCCATCAAAGCAAGATCCTTTTTGACCCACCTCCTAGAATCATGGAAATAAAATCAAGAAAAAACAAATGGGACCTCATGAAACTTAAAAGATTTTGCACAGCAAAAGAAACCATAAACAAGACTAAAAGGCAACCCTCAGAATGGGAAAAAATAGTTGCCTACGAAACAACGGACAAAGGATTAACCTCCAAAATATACAAGCAGCTCATGCAGCTTAATACCAAAAAAGCAAATAACCCAATCCACAAATGGGCAGAAGACCTAAATAGACATTTCTCCAAAGAAGACATACAGATGGCCAACAAACACATGAAAAGATGCTCAACATCACTAATCATCAGAGAAATGCAAGTCAAAGCCACAATGAGGTATCACTGCACACCAATCAGAATGGCCATCATCGCAAAATCTGGAAACAACAAATGTTGGAGAGGGTGTGGAGAAAAGGGAAGTCTCTTGCACTGTTGGTGGGACTGTAAGTTGGTACAGCCACTATGGAAAACAGTTTGGAGGTTCCTTAAAAAACTACAAATAGAACTACCATATGACCCAGTAATCCCACTCCTGGGCATATACCCAAAGAAAACCATAATCCCAAAAGAAACTTGTACCATAATGTTTATTGCAGCACTATTTACAATAGCCAGGATATGGAAGCAACCTAAATGCCCATCAACAAATGAATGGATAAAGAAGATGTGGCATATATATACAATGGAATATTACTCAGCTATAAAAAGGGATGAGATAGAGCTATATGTAATGAGGTGGATAGACATACAGTCTGTCATACAGAGTGAAGTAAGTCAGGAAGAGAAAGACAAATATTGTATGCTATCTCACATATACGGAATCTAAAGATGGTACTGATGAACTCAGTGACAAGAACAAGGACGCAGGTGCAGAGAATGGACTGGAGAACTCGAGGTTTGGGAGGGGCGGGGGGTGAAGGGGAAGCTGAGACAAAGCAAGAGAGTAGCACAGACATATATATACTACCAACTGTAAAATAGATAGCCAGTGGGTAGTTGTTGTATAACAAAGGGAGTCCAACTCGAGAATGGAAGATGCCTTAGAGGACTGGGGCGGGGAGGGTGGGGGGGACTCGAGAGGGGGGGGAGTCAAGGAAGGGAGGGAATATGGGGATATGTGTATAAAAACAGATGATTCAACTTGGTGTACTCCCCAAAAAATAATAAAGAAAAAAAAAGAAAAATTATATATATATTAAATAATTGTAGTAGATATCCTCACAAAAATAGAGAAATTGTATCCATGAAAAAAATAATAGAAAGTTATGAAACAATAAAAAGCAATGTCATTAAATATTCAAAAAACAACATAATTTCTCAATATATAGGTTGAATTGGGATTAGATTAAAGTGCATAGTGAATAAATAAATTTGAATTTGTAATATATGCATATTTTACATATATAATACTTCTAGAGTGCAGAATAGAGAATTTTAAAACTGAAAATTTGAAAGATTGAGCAACATGAAGGCTAAATATGAAAGTTCTGATGTTTAATGTGAAAGAGTCCATCAACAGATGAATGGATAAAGATGTGGTACATATGTTCAATGGAATATTACTCAGCAGTAAAAAGGAACGAAATTGGGACATTTGTAGAGACATGGATGGACCCAGAGATTGTCATACAGAGTCAAGTAAGTCAGAAAGAGAAAAACAAATATCGTATATTAACGCATATCTGTGGAATCTAGAAAAGTGATACAGATCAACTGGTTTGCAAGGCAGAAATAGAGACAAAGATGTAGAGAACAAACATGGACACCAAGAGAGGAAAGTGGAGGGGTTGGGGTGGGATGAATTGGGAGAGTAGGATTGCCATGTGTACATTACTAATAAGAAAAAAAAAATCAAGTTGTACGCTTTGAATATATACAGTTTATTGTATGTCAATTACATCTTAATAAAAGTTCTTAAAAAAAAATGAAAGAGTTCCAGAGAGATGAGTGTATATAAGAAATGACATTTTAAAAGAGATAATGGTAATAATTTCTTAGAACTGAAAAAAAAGTTCTGAGTTATTAGACAGAAGAAATCTATCAGGTACCAAGTTTGAAAAAAAAAAATTAAAACTGATATCTTGGTAGATGATAGTGACATTTAAAAACAGCAAGTCTAAAAAGGAATCCTAACACTTATGGGAAGGGAAGAGGGGGAGCAGGTAGCAGATTAATTACAAAAAGAATTTAAATCAGTTTGTTATATTTTTTTATCAGGAATACTGGATGGATAAAAGACCAGGGAAAACTATCTTCAAAATGCTGAGGGAAAATAATTTTGAATTAAAATTCTATACCTTAGCAATTATCACTCAATAGTAAGGGCAAAACAGAGACATTTTCAGATGAAGACGAACCTAGTCTTTCAATAACAGAAACAATTTCAACAAGGTATAAGAGTAATAAAATTTTCTGAGCCTAACAACAGTGTCATTCCACCATCACCTAGCACTTTAGCCCTGCTATTCCCTGCTCATCATTTCTCCCACCACCATAGCATGTATCAGATTCTAAAATAAGCCTTTTTATTTTTTATTGTTTGTGAACTTCTAGTGGAATATACACTACTGAAGGGCAGGAATTATTGTCTCTTTATTCATTGATCTAACCCACATAGTACCTAGAAGAGAATCTTGCACATCATAGGTTCTCAAATAAATATTTGCTGAACAAATTGAATGACTGAAAATAGTTTGAACTATGTAAGTGAACTTGATTCAACCACCAGGAAATGTAGCAAAATTCATACTCTATTTGAAACTTTAACACAGTTCTTTTAGAAATTGTCAGATAGGGTAGACAGATGATAATTAAGGACATAAATAATTTCAATTTGACAAATATAACAAATTGAATTGAATATATTTTACCGATTTATCCACTGTGAGATTGGATATACTTATACTGAATATTAAAGCAATAACATTAGAAATCAGCAACAAAATGATAGCCTAGACCCATAAATTTAAAAACACTTTGAAATTATTTATGAGTTAAAGAGGAAATCAAAATGGAAATTACAAACTATTTAGAAGTGAACAAAAAGAAAGCTCTAAATATCAAAGTAGTGCTCTGAAGAAAATTTATAGACTTAAAAACATTTTTTTAAGGAAACAAGAAAGGCTGAAAATAAATCCAAAGACTTCAGCTCAAGAAGGTGGAGAAAGAATAGCAGAATAATGCAAAAGAGAGTTGAAGATGGAATCCAGAAAGATAAAAAGGAAAATCAAAACAATAGAATTGATCAGCAAAAGTTGGTTCTTTGAGTAGACTAGTAAACTTGGCAATGCTTTGTAAGTATGAAGCGAAGAAAACTGGAAGACTAATCACAAGTGAATAGCATTGAAAGTGAGAAAGTTTATGACATCTTTATAAAGAGATATTTAAAGATTCTGTAACAATTCTATAACTATCAAACTACTAATTTGGAAACCTTGGGAAATTTCACTTCTCTAACATATATATGTTGCTAATATTGCTTCCCCCTCCCCCCAAAAAAAATTTAATAGGAAAATAATCTTAGAAGATATTGAAATGGTAGTCAGATACCTACCTCAAAATTATACAGACTCAGTCAGCATTTTTGGCAAATTCTAACACTCAAGGATCCAATTTTTCTGTTATACAAACTAGCCTAAAAGACTAGTGAATGTTGGAAAATTGCTAACTTCTTCTATTGATATTAGGTCTGGATAGGAACAGCGCAAGAAAAAAATTATAGACCAATGTCACTATGACACAGATAAAAATAAATATCAAATCAGATCCAGTGTATTAAAGAAATCATTATAACCATGTTTTCTGCTAAGGTTACAAGGGCATTCAAAAAATGATTGCTTGGTTAAAAAGGAGCAAGTTGTAGAATATATTGACAGTATAATACAAGTTATAATACATATATAAAGCAACACTACATAGATTTTGTGAAGAGAATTTTTATATTTATGTAAATACAGGTGTTTATATTGTGTATTATATATGTGTGTGTCTATATAATTATAAAAGCATGGGGAAAGAACTGGAAAGATACACAACAAATTATTGCTGGTAGATTGGAATATGTGATTGTTGGAGTGTCAAGAGAGACCATAACTTTATCTCAAAGTTTTATTTTTTTTAATTTAAATTTTATTTTTTTTTGCTGTTGTTTGAGGATATGTGTATTAATGTGATTTCATGTAACTTAAAAACCAAAACAATCACCACAATAATCTGCAACTGACATTCATAGATTCATGATGGAGGTCCCAGATAGTTGGAGTTTCCTTGAGCACATGTTGAAAAAGGTGTTTTAATTGCTCTTAAGATATTTTTTTTCAACCTCCTTCAATTTAATTCATCCAAAAAACATTTGTTAAGGAACATATCTGGATAATTTGGAATGCAAAATTGATTCCTGCCCTAAGCAGTTTTTTGGGGAGTCTAGCTGGGAAAGTAATTCAACCAACACGTACTAGGAAGAGTGGAAGACCCTGTGTGGAAAGCATTCACTGATTGTTCTAAGAGTACATATGCAGAGAATATCACCTTGTGTCCAGGTTTCAGTCTAAAGATTTCCTGTATCATGTCCAGTTTATAAAAATAAGAAAAGTTTTTGAGATTTGGGGAAAATACTTATGTATGTATATGTGTGTATATATGTATATATCTGTAGTACAAACAGAAAATCTGAATCTTGTTTGTAGTTGTTCTATTAGGAAGAACCACATTAGCTCCAGCGACCTCATTTTCCCTATCTACAAAATGAGTTAAGTACACTAATTATTCCCTAAGGATTGTTTCCTCAAATCATGATCTGAACAGTAGCAAGAGAAAATTAAAACTAGAGAACATTTTCATCCTTTGCTCTGAAATATCTTGGCTATAGAGAGTGTACATCTCTAAATTGGCTGTATGGATATCATATGCCTGAAACCCTTGAAATCTGACTTATCTATTTCTACAGAAATTGAAAAAGAAAGCTGTGGTGATCCTGGTACACCCTTATATGGAATTAGAGAAGGTGATGGATTTTCTAATCGTGATGTTTTAAGGTTCGAATGCCAGTTTGGATTTGAATTAATTGGAGAGAAATCCATTGTTTGTCAAGAGAATAACCAATGGTCTGCAAACATACCCATCTGTATCTGTGAGTACCAAATGCTTTGCTTCCAGATAGCATATGTTACCCTGTCCTTGCATATAATTGCTTTTGTAATTAATTGCGAAGTACTGGAACTGTGTAATCGTTTTGAATGAGTAGCACTTTTCGATACTATGTTTAACAAGTGTGCTTATGCCAAATTATAAATTTCATTGCAGATTTAAATAAAGTTAACATAGTTCACTTGGTAATTGCAAAGTGTATTTTACATATGTTCTCATAACACTTTATTGGTGGCATTTTATACTTTATAGATAGCATACTTCTTATGGAAATTATACATCTGAGCTAATTCTAATGGACTCTTATTTTAACAAGATGGTATATGCTTATTTGCAATCAGAAACACTTAAAATATTTAAAGCTTATATTCTATGTATAATGCATTAACTTATTTTTGCTTGTAGATGCTCACACTATTGCATGCTTAAGTGCCATTTATTTATATTGCACAGAAAAAAATTCATTAATGTTTATGATATACAATATGCTTGGATTAATGTATTTCTTCAAATACTTTAAAGCATTTAAATTTAGCTGCAACAAAAATATAATTTGTTTTATCTGTTGATGCACTTTTAGGTTAAGTTAAATACTACCTTCATTACCAAAAAATACAGCTTACCCCATGTGAATACAATATTGAAAATTTTGCATTTTAGTTTTGAATACAAGTAATAACATATAAGCTCATAATCATGAAAGCAAATATAATTTTCTCATTAAAATATGGCTTTTCATCTGTATCCAACTTATGATTATACTTTTCATTTATGAAATCCTTTATTCCCTACAAAGGCATTAGCACAAACTTTAATATATAACTGTTTTTTAAAAAATTTAGCACTTTTCAAGACCTTCATTTTATCTGAATTTTAATTTGTGCTTTAAAACACACATTTTAACGCATATTTTCCTTTACTGAAAATGTTGATTATTTAACATTTTAAAATTATGTAACATTTTTAAACACATACTGAGAACTTTTAAAGTGAGTAGAGGCCAAACATTTTCTAATATATATACACTGCATAGTTAAAAAAAAAAAAAAAAGGACAGGAAATAGCAAGTAAGCATTACTGTTTGTCATTACAGTGTTCTAGACACATTTTGCTGTGGTATCTTATTTTACATTTCATCCAAGTGGGTAATTTTAGAATCTAGTGGAAATTTTCCTAATTAAAATATAAATTGCTTGCTCTTCAGGAAATCTAGGAGAGGAAGAGTGCTCAGAATGCCTTAATAGCACTCTTTCTGCTTAGGGCTAATGCTCATCCCTAACCAATTTCACCTTGTGATGTTCCTATTGTGAGAGAAGAAAATACATTAGGAGAGTATGATTTGATTCTATCAGCATGTTCTAAAGTTTAGTAATACTTCAAAAGACTTTACTTGAAGATCTTTAGTTCTAGGTAGTCTTCCAAGAAGACAGTCCCTGCCTGGGTAATATTGCAGATTCTATTAATGTAGTATGTCATATCAAAAATGAAATCATTTTAGTAGATGCTGAGGCATTTAATAAAATATTTTAAATAATGCTGACTAAAACAAAGTTTAAAGCTCTTGAAAATCTAGAGAAAACTTTTCACAATTTTAAAAAGAATTAAGCCCTGAATCCTGATATATGATAAATTTGAAATGATTAATAATTTCCTTCTTTTTAACCAACAATAGCTAATTTGAAAGTGTAATTGAAAGATATTTTATGAAAAAAATAAACTTATGAAATATATAGAAATAGTCCTTACAAAAATCTGAATAGCTTATAAAAAGAAAATTATAAACTTATTGAGAACAGGATATTTTATAAGAAAAAAATAGAGATAGATGCCATGGATGCCATGTTCCTGAATGAGAATACATTATATTAAATATGTAAATTACATAGAAATTGCTTTGAAACTTCAGTCAAAATCCTAACATAATCTCTTTAGGAACTTGACCTAATGTGTTGTCATACAAGTAGGAAAAAAAAAAAGATGGCAAGAATAGATGTGAGACTTTTTTAAAAGCAAAGTGCTTATGTGGATACTAAAGCATAATATTAAGTCATCACCATAAAATTAGCATGACACTCACGGACCTATAACCCTGGGTCAAACGAAGTTACATAAAAACTGCATTTGGGTTTAAAGTATTGTATACACATCTACTTATCTGATAAGGGAGATTAGCATGGTAGATTTGATCAACCCTTCCTCAGATGGGGATCATTTAAATCATTAGATTAGAAGGTCTGTGGGCCAAATCTAGCCTGAAACCTAGTTTTATAAATAAAGTTTTATTGGAACATAACCTTGTACTTTTATTTTCCTATTGTCCATGGCTGCTTTTCCTGCAACACTGGCAGAGTTTAGTTGCAAAAGAGACTTGCAAAGCATGTGGCTTGTAAAGCGAAAACATTTAAGTTTGCTGACCCTTAATTTAGATCAAGAGTTGTAGAATCAAATGATTCCAGGGTGCAGGCAGGTAAAAGTGTCAAAATGGAGCAGAACTAAATACATGTGTACCCGTTACGGAAATGGTAGGGAACTGGAGTGCATTAACTTTTCAACAGGAGTTAGACTTCCAAATTATTTCTCCTAAAATGTGAAATGTGATGATTTTAAAATGTGATTTCACATTTTTGTGGTTGCATAACAAAAAATTAAACCAAACACAGTTGCAGTTCAGATTCTGGCCAATGGCTATCAGTTTGCAAGCCCTGGTTTTAACTCCTAACATCATTCTATACAGAAAAGAATACTATAGTTGCAAATTATAGATAGGATTCTCATCATTCTTTTACACATTTTATGTATCTTACATGTCATATATATAGATATAGCTATGTCTATGTCTCTATATTTCTATAGTTAAATAGTAAGATATGTATTGGTCTACTTTCTGAATGTTAATAAAAGATATAAGCTTAAAAGCAATTAAAAATGCAAAAGATTATTTTTAATGCTCAAATTAAAATATGTTACTTATACTAAAATATTATTTTAAAATAACAAAATAATAGGAAACAGTTGTATGAGTATTATGAACTGAGTAGTAATCTTAAATGATCAGGGTCCATGAGCAGATAATTCTAAAAAAAGAGAAAACATAAATGTCTAATAAATGTATAAGGACTCTTCAAATTCACTAGTAGGCAAAGAAGTGCAAATTAATACAATGTGATATCATATTTCTTATTAAATAAGAAAGATCAGATAATCACAATATTTTATGCTGGTAGGGGTGTTGTACTATGTAATATATTTTTGTTATATTTCAGTATAAGATAATACAACTTTTATAGGCAGAAATTTAGCAAAATATCCTGAGACCTAAAGTTCATACCCTTTGTCAATAAAATATGGTGCAAAACTGTATGAATTCAATTTTGTTTAAAAATGTGTAATAAGAAATCCTGGATGAAAATATAGCATTATTTTAATTATGATTTCCTCTATGTGATAGATCTTTCTTTTTTTATCCTTCCTCTGCTTTCTAAACATTCTATGTGAATCTTTAAATCAGATTTTTTAAAAGCTAAAAATATACCTGAGGAGAAATAAAGACTAACCTTAGCATGGTATGAGAGTTCTTATTTAGTTATTTTTCTAGTGTTAGCCACTAGTGGCAGCTATCATAAGTGTTAATTTATCTCCTTCTCTGGGTTACAAGCTATCAGAGCATCCCATGGCCATAGTAGGAATGAGGTTCACCTAGTTACTACCCTCACTCCAAATTTTCTCCACATTGTATCATCCCAGTTATGTTAATAGCTACATAATATGTTTTGTTTTCAATCATTTCGTGAACATTATTGTTTTCTATGGAAATGTTTATATACTTTTTAAGCACAGAAACTAAAACTTTGCACCACACTGTAACAGGAACATAATAAATAGCAAAATAAATTGCTGTTATTGCTCCAATTATATGTGCATATTTAAGCATACTGTAATTCAAAGTACTAGTTGCCTTCCCTAATAATGTGCAAAAAGTAACATGTTTTTTCTGTTTTATGATAGGTTACATTGTTTAATATTAGTTTTTTCAAACTGCTAATTGATTATTGTAATTGTTGGCTATGGCAAAATGAGGTAATTATTACTTTTGAACATATTGTATTTTATAATCTTCCTATTTTAACAGTTCCTTGCCTTTCTAACTTTACTGCACCAATGGGAACAGTCCTTTCTCCTGATTATCCAGAAGGGTATGGAAATAATTTAAATTGCATCTGGACAATAATTTCTGATCCAGGAAGTCGGATACACCTTTCTTTCAATGACTTCGATCTGGAATCCCAGTTTGACTTCCTTGCTGTTAAAGATGGGGACTCTCCAGACTCCCCAATTCTTGGAACCTTTACTGGGGCTGAGGTGCCTTCTCATCTTACTAGTAATAGTCATATACTACGATTGGAATTTCAAGCTGACCACTCAATGTCAGGACGTGGCTTTAACATCACTTATAACAGTAAGTTTAATTTTTCTGTATAACATATTTCTATAAATTAGTACTAGAAAGGAATCATACAAAACAGCTCTCTAGTTCCACAGACAAGGAAACTTGAACAAGTCATGTACATAAGTTGTATCAGGGACAGTCTTTTAGTCCTTGATTTCTAACCATATTTTTATTCCTTATTGTGTCATTTCTCTTTGTGAGAGGCCTGATACTAAGGAGATTTATTTCAAATGTAATTATTATATTAACCAATATATTAGCTTATTCTGTTAAATCTTATTAGCATAATCTCAAACCTACACTACATCACATATTTTGCTCTGTTATTGGTATGCAAACATGAAAGCAGGATAGATCCTTCCTTCAAGATATTCATAAACCAGTAGAAGATTTTAAACAAATAAGACAGCATAGAGTTATAATTCCAAAGACACAGTATACTAGACTATCGAAGTATCACAGAGAAGGAAATCACTAATTTGGGGGCAGTAGATTACTGAGCTGATTTAGCAAAGCCACTATGGGAAGAAAATACCTTAGTGATTAAGTGTATCACCTCTAAAGTCAAACTATGCAACTTCAAATCTTGGCTTTGCTACACTTTTAGGTTTAATAACAGAACTTCAGTATTCTCATCAATAAAGTCATATTGGGTTTTTGTAAGTAGTTGTGGATAGAAAATAATTGGTGGCCGATCCAGGAAAGAAATGAAAATTTTTTTCCAAGCCAACCTGTGGATTATAACCCAGGAGACAGTCTTTCAGAAACCTCTGAGGACTGTTCCACCCATTAGAGGTCAAAGCACAGTTATGTAAGTTTTTGAGACAAAGGGTTATAGTCAAATGATATATTAATAGTTTACACAATGCAGATCTGCATATACAAAGCAAGTAGTGGATCACTGTGATCCCTTATGAGATTAAGAAGGAACGTTATCTCCTAAGGATGTCTAGTTAATGCAGATGCGCAATACACACTAAAGAGGAGAGGAGAGGCCCAAGAGGGCAGAGAAAAAAATTACGTTTAAATTTTCATCTTGCCATAAAATATGAATTTTATTTAATCAGAATAAATAGGGCAATGCATGTAAATAATTCAGCATATATTGCTAGTAAATACTCAATAAACACTAGAAGTTATTGTTTAGTTGTCTTCTGAACTATTCCTTTGACAATTCTTATTGTATTATTGTGTTTATTATATTGCTCTAGATTTAAGAATTCTTTAAGTTTATTTAGCTATTGTCTGTCACCCATATTTTGTGTATTTCAAAAGGATGAATATTATTTTTTCTGAAAAGAACATGGTATACCATATCAAAAAGATGAATCACATAAAAGAGAAAGTACCTTAGTAAATTAACAAACTTACATACTAGTGCTTCCATTTGCATGTTTTACCTGAAGCTTTAGAATGCTAGAGACTTTTATTGTTTTTCTTCAAAGCCACCACACTCTGTCAGATATTGACCAATTTGATGAGTTAATATTTGTGTCACATTATAATAGGATTTAATTCCTGCTCTTTAAAAAAGAACTGCACCCTCCTCCCTCACCAACCCTTGCTCCAGCCCATTCAATGCTGAGCTTTGAAAATTAGTAACAAAATGCAGTTATTGGCTTTTCACAGTGACATTTTTAGTGAATACTGTCACTAATAAGTTGTCAATGTGTAATTGCACATCATTAGTTAAATTAGCTGTGACGTGTCATAGAGACCTGCTGTATAAAATGGCTGCTTTATCTATAGTCCCTTTTAAAATATTTTATATATATGTATAAATATAAACACATATATGTATTTATCTATTTACAATTTTTATATTATCTTAAATGCATATTTTTTCTTTGGCCACGCAGCTTGCGAAATATTAGTTCCCTGACCAAGGATTGAACCCTGAGCACTGCTGAGTCCTAACCACTTGACTGCCAGGGAATTCCCTTAAATGCATACTTTTTTAAAAAATTTATTTATTTATTGGCTGCATTGGGTCTTCGTTGCTGTGCACAGGCTTTCTCTAATTGTGGAGAGCAGGGCCTACTCATCTCTTTGTTGTGGTGTGTGGCCTTCTCACTGTGGTGGCCTCTCCTGTTACAGAGCATGAACTCCAGGCACGTGAGCCTCAGTAGTTGTGGCATGTGGGCTCAACAGTTGTGGCTCACAGGCTCTAGAGCACAAGCTCAGTTTAGTTGTGGCACATGGGCTCAGTTTCTCCGAGGCATGTGGGATCTTCCTGGCCCAGGGCTCGAACCCGTGTCCCCTGCATTGGCAGGCAGATTCTTAACCACTGCGCCACCAGGGAAGCCCTAAATGCATAATATTTTTAACTTTAATATCTATGGTACCTTGAAGGTATTATGGAAAAATGTCTCTTGTTCCTTGTTCTGTTTCTCTAGTAAATAATTTAACCCATTGTATTCAAATTCTTATATTCAGTGCTTCCTACTGTTTTTTTCTGAAAAATTATCCAGCAGGCATTATATAAAGGAGCAACCAGGCTTAATTAACATTGAGTTTTTTAAAAACACAACAGAAAACACTAACTAGAAATGTGTACCTACAAAATAGATTTTATATATTTAGAATTTACCTTAATATCATTTTGTACTGTTTAACTTAAAAATGAGGAGACTGGGTAATACAGTTTTTTAATTTATGAACAATATCACAGTGATGATTTAGTGAAAAAAGTTAAAATAACTTCATGCACTCATGTAGTATGAATATAATATTAAATTGTAAATACCTCATAAAATGTTTTACATATTTAGACTTTGCTATTTTAAATATTCTTCCATTTATCTTACACTAATTTAAACATTTATAATGCAAATGTATAGGGCTCATGTAATCTATAACCTATGAGAAGTTTAAGTAAGCACATTGTCTGTACACTTCTGCTGCTTGCTGGGTAAAATACACATCCTGGGAGACACAAGGTAAAATAAGATAGTGGCCCTGAACCAAAGAACTCACATTCTCTTGAGAGACATGAGACAAATAATCCAAGATACAATACGTTGTGGAGAAAAGATTTAAAGCCAGACCAGGGGATACATTTCAAACTCTATGATCTGAGACAAGCTCCTTAACTTTTTCTGACTCTCGCATCACTGTTTAGAGTGAATAGCTCTGCTGTGCTCATCAGACTATTCTAATGTTAGGTGAGGTGATAAGATATTTAAAGCTCCTATCAGTGCCTGGAGTATGATAACTGCAAAAGAATTAGCTCTCTTCCCTTTTCCTAGATGGCAGAAAGTAAATGATATTATGGAAAATTATAGAGAAATTGTAAGACTTTCATAGTAGATGGAAACATTTCACTTTAATTCTCACAATGAGACTATCTCTTCGTTCCAAACAGTGAATCACAAGAAAAGTTTTCAAAGGGACATAGTCAACCTGCTCTGTGTTCACATTAACTGGAATCCTGTCCAGCTTATACTGGAAATTGTTGCTTAGATAACACTAATGACTTCAGGAAATAAGCAGAAACAATTCTATTTTGAAATTTTGTAATTTTAGAGTGTAGTACATATTTTAAAACAATCACATCTATTACACATCAGAGAGAAACATGTATGGTCAGAAGAGAGCCTCTCTATTTTACTTTTTTAATAAATAAAGGCTTTTCTAGAAATGAACATAACCTTTTTAAAAATCACTTTTTCTCACCTGAAGTATACAAGGGTCTGTCTCATACTTCTAGTTTATGTGTTTTTCTCCTTTTTTGCTGTTCTCAAGCATTTGGACATAATGAGTGTCCTGATCCTGGAATACCAATCAATGCCAGGCGGTTTGGGGACAACTTTCAATTAGGAAGTTCGATTTCAGTTATTTGTGAAGAAGGATTTATTAAAACCCAGGGAACAGAAACAATTACGTGTATTCTTATGGATGGAAAAGTGATGTGGAGTGGACCAATTCCAAGATGTGGAGGTAAGCATAATGGTCAGTGAAAAATATTATTCCATCATCACTATGTACTAGAAACCGTAATAGGAAATGCATTGTTCTACTCTTATAATCTTAAAATATCATTTAATATTATACTTTAGGCATATAGTATATAGTTAACACACTTTTAATGTTTATTTTTATTATTTTAATTTTTAGAAATCTTTTAGAAGCTCCCTTTAAAAGGAACTCATTAAAAGATAGGCATTAGTAAATGGTAAATATTGGTTGTGTGTGTAGTTTAACATATTTCATAGTTATAGTTGAGTACACTTTATAGTTTCCAGTCATATTTTTCTTGGTATTTAACTATTTATGGCATAAATTTAATTTATTTTAAAAAATGTGTTAACTATTAATTACAATAAATAAATTTACGCTAAAGCACCCATTATTTAAAATGTATAATTTTTGTTGACATAATTTAGTAAACATATTTTTTTTCAATTTTAATTTGCCCAATAAAATGAAGTCAAGAAAGTTCAGGGCAAAATACATGTGTTTTACATATGTATGTGTGTATATATATACACACACACACACAATGTTTGGAAGTACCTATATGTGTTTGAATATATATACTTACATAAAGTCACAAATTAAATTGGTAAGAAGGAAGGATGATCATCTTAAAGATAAAATATATCAAGTATATAGTGTTTCAATATAGAATCTATAAGAGTGTTGAGGGGGGCTTTATTTAGAATTATCACAGTAGGAATTAACATTCTGAATTCTATTTTTCTCCTACTCTAAGTTTACATAATCCATTTTATTAAAAAATATATAAAAGAACTTTTACTAAAACATAGATGAACTAGAGCCACTAAACATTCTTTAGTAGATCACCATGTAGTGATTAGGTGGCAGTGTTAAGTGGTTTCTTCTTTTCCTTCCTCTCCCAATTATTCTTCTAAGCTGTGCTCAAGCTGATACTGGAACCTTTGTTTTCTCAATTTCTAGTTGATAAATTGAAAATGTTTAATATATACTTTCTGGAAGTATAACAGACTTAATTGAAGAATACACCTATTACCTATAAATGTTGAGTTTCCTTGAGTTGAACATTTTCATAATGTCTCATGATGAAGTAATCCAGACCATGCAATTAAGTTTTCCTCTTAGCCCCTTCAGTTAGCACCTCCCTCGTCTTCTAATCACTTTCTCATTTATACCATCAGGGAGCTGAACTAGATGACTTCACTGTTCTTTTCCAAACCTCAAATATTATGGGCTTAGTAGGGGTTACCCTGACAATGACTATGCTATTATGTTTAAAAAACATAATGGAGTTGCACAGGTCTAAAATAAAAAGAGAAAATTGAAAGTAATGTTCATTTTTTTCCATCATACTTTGCCCTGGAGCTCATTCATTCTTTTAACCATAGTTCCGGACCTAGACCTGGGGAATCAGTTAGGAAAGCTTACATTAGTATTTGAAGGAAAAGTAGGAGATAAAAGTTTGTTTCAGGCAGAAGACAGCATTGGTTCACTGTGACTGGAGTGGAGGAGAGAGGAACTGGGTTTGATGAATACAGAGGCCTCTGAAGAATGAAATGCTTTGTAAACAGTTCTAAGCAGATTAAAAATTATCCTGTGGCAACAGGAAGTCACTTCAGTTTGGAAGTGACATGACCTGAGCCCCTCCCTCTCCTGCACTGGGAGTTGTTTACAGTCTCAGTGGATAGACACAGAGACCACCTCTAGATAACTGAATCTTGTTGGATCCTTGCTTGCCTAACTTCAGTGCTGGTTTAGGAGCTGCTTGGTGCCTAGCTACATGGAGAGGTAAAAATAATGAGGTTGACATCAACAAATAATTTAATAAATTGATGAAAGAGCAATTTCAGTGAGATTTTTCACCATGAAAAATGAATGGTATTTAACTCTTAAAAAATAAGTGAAACAAAATATTCAGAACTCTAATTTGGCACAGGCCAATAGGCCCTTCAGACATCCTAAAGAGAACTTTATAAAGTTTCCAAACAAGAACATTTTTTCTGCATATGTGAGTGAAATTGCATGCAGTTGGCTCACCTGCCAATTTCTGGATCCAACACTAGGTGGGAACATCACTAAGCTGGAGCCAGGGAAGGCAGAATGGTAGTGGGCTGAAAGCAGTCTTACCCTGGCACTTGTCAGATTACCTGCCATATCCCAGGCTGTGTTTAGAGCCAGTTTCCACCCAATAAAGCAGACTGCTGTCAGCTCCTGTATAGCTAACTCCAGTGGATTTCATTTCTAAGACTCTAATTAGAGTTTGTAAAGATTTCCTTTAGTTTTGCCTGAATTCTGCTTAGGTACTAACAAGAAGAGCCTGAGACTAACTGAAGAAAGCTTATTTTTTTCTTTTCTTAAGTGTTTTTTTTTTCCTTTTCTTTCTTTCTCCCTTCCTTTCTTTCTTTTTCTTTTCTCTTTTTTTTTTTATCACGCCTCTTCTTCCCCCATTCTCCAAGCTGGCACACAGACACTCCAGCTTACACAAAGCACTGTCTAGAAGCTGTCTCTGCTCTGTAGTCCTCATTCTTTAGACCTTCCATATTTTGACAGAAAAGTTTTGCTTATTATTTATTACAGTTTATCTTTTGGGGCTCTCGCAGCTTCCAATATATGCTTAATATTTTAGCTAAAACATTTTTCCAAATTTATTTATTTATTTTTATTTTTGGCTGCTTTGGGTCTTTGTTGCTGTGAATGGGCTTTCTCTAGTTGCAGTGAGTGGGAGCTACTCTTCGTTGCGGTGCATGGGCTTATTGTTGTGGCTTCTCTTATGGAGCATGGGCTCTAGGCGCGCCAGCTTCAGTAATTGCAGAACATGGGCTCAGTAGTTGTGGCTCACGGGCTGTAGAGTGCAGGCTCAGTAGTTGTGGTGCACGGGCTTAGCTGCTCCATTGCATGTGGGATCTTCCCAGACCAGGGCCTGAATCTGTGCTCCCTGCATTGGCAGGTGGATTCTTAACCGCTGAGCCACCAGGGAAATCCTGCTAAAACTTTTTATTATCATTGTATTAAGCATTTTATATAGATAAAATATGTACATGTTTATATATTCTGATTAATACAAATAACTTTCTACTTATATTTTACGTTCTTCACACAAAAAACTCCAAAATCAAATACATTGTTAAAATTTACTAATGTGCATGGATTGCTATGTGTTAAAATTAGAAAAGGGAAAGTAATTTATTTTAATCAGCATTTATGTAGCAAAGGAAGTCACTATAAAATGTCTTGTTAAGAAAACTCAGGGCTTCAACTCACTTAAAGATTGCCCTCTCCCCGCAGCTCCTCTCTATCACAATTGTGTAGAAGTCTACGCATATTGGCAAATTAGTGATCCACCCACTTCAACCAGGCTACAACCCTAAAACTGTGGAAAATCTTCTAGAAAAGTGAAAAGAAACTTTTTATCTGCCATGGGCCTTGAATAAGGGTTGTTCAAACCAAAAGGGGGAAATGAAATCACAATATGTTGCAGTTCTGTGATCCCATAGCTGAACTTCGATTTATTTCGGATAGCTTAAATACAGTTGTTAACAGAACTGGGTTATACATTTTATTCATTGACCTGAAGTTCAACACTGATGCATTAGCTAAGGATAGATTTAGGCTATCTTTGTGAAAATTTGAACATTTTTCATTAGAATAGGGTGATCAAATTTCCTCATGAGGAAGAAAGATTAGATGCTTAATAAAGCCTTGTGATCTTTCAATTTTCCTAATGGAAAACAAAATACATTAATTTTTATAATTAGCATTGAAATCATTCACTTTGAATTCCGCAAACTCTCTGCCTAACTCAGTTTAGTAACAATCAATGACTCTTTCACCCACATTTAGACAGTAGTCTGAATATAACTGGCTCTATCTAGGGCCAGTCTCTGCATGGTGTCTCTTTCAAAGACACATCCTAAAACCATGTAGAATAGTGTGAATGGTTATCATAGGTTTCCTTTAATAGGCCGACACAGGGATTGTCATGATTTTCTACCTAGAAATCTTCCTAAAAATCTTCTTCCTTTCTCTCTCTACCAAGTTTCCCACTCATTGCAAGTGCATAAACACTCTCCCTCTCTTCCGCTTTATCCCTCTCGCATTCATTTATTCTTCACACAGCCCAAACCTCCCTTTGGGCACCTTCTAAGCCTCCTCACTAAATTCAGCCTTCAGGAAGTGCAATTTTCTTATAAGAATCTTTCCCCTTGAAATTCTTCTTTCTACACTCATTTTCTTTCTTTTTGTATGATCAGAATTCCTTTCAGGGACCTCTGAGTGTGTTGCCAGGCTCACCCACATGTGTCCTTCAGAGTCCCTTCTACCAGCCTTTGGGCTAGGAAATTTGGGAAAAGGAGGGAAGGAACATACCATAACTACATTTGAATTCATTTCTTTCTTCACCTGTGGGTTTGTGTGTGTGTATCTCCTGAAATACAGGTAAGATGGTGCTTTTACTTATTTTTCTCAAAGGACTAGTGGGCTACTAGATTTTTTTTTTTTTTTTTTTACTGCACCAAGCAATGCAAACTGGGGTCATCCCTTTTCCTCCAATTCTAAAATCTTTTTCTCACACAGTAAAATCCCATAAGATCTCTAATCACTGGAATATTCCTTGTGACTAATACTGCTATATAGAAGGCAACATTTAAGGTATAATATTTGACCCATTCAGAGAGGTTTTCTTAGTGGCTTTAGGAAACCCATTGGTCTCTGCCCACATACTTTCTTCCTATCCAAGGGCCACTCCAAAGGATTGAGACATACCTCCCTTATTGTCCATACCTTAAGTGACCTAAGCATCATTACCTGGCCCTTCTTTCTTCATTGTCTCTTCCTACCATTTTTAGTTTAAAATCTATTTTGTCTGAGGCCTTCTTTCTTAAGTACAGCCATCATTAACTTATTTTTCTCAGCTTTGATTCGCTTCACCAGGTACATGAGACCCTTTGCAGTGGGGAATGAGTCTGTGGTTATTTGGTTAATTGGCTTTAAGTCTGCTCTGCCATGAACTTTTTATAAGTGTTCCTGATCCTCCTATCTGTCGTTTGTGCCTTTTCCTAGCTATGTCTTCTTCTTAAATATACCGCATATCCAGAACATATTGTCCCAGCACTTGCACTCGGCTCAAAGTCCTCTGTATATTTATGTCCTCTGGTGTGGAGAAGCCAATGGCATAAGATGGAGGTTCTGATGGATCTGAGTCCACTAATAGATCCAAATGCCCAATGTCATAACCTCAAATGCTTACAAGAGCAAGACAGTAACAGAAATAAATTAGGTGGGCTGAATAAAACAGGCTACCCTCTTAAGAAGGAAGTGTAATTTCTCACTTTCTATAGAGACGTGGTTACTGATAAACATTTCTCTGTTTAACAACAATAAAAAATAATACAATATCATTGACAACTGACAACAGTGTTCCCATTAGCTCATACAGTCCCTTTGTGCACATTTGAAAAGAGCATTTTCCAAGAGAGAAATGGCTTGAACTAATGGTTACTAAGGCACTTTAATTGGCAATTCAACAGCAGCCACCAGTCCTTTGGGGAGTGTGCCAGGCCAGTGGAGCAGGTCAGAAACCATATATCAACCTCTCTCCCTTTTGAGAAAGCACTTGAATGTCCTAAGAAACTGGGTGTCCTTTGGACTTACCTAAGAACAGTGTTCCAGATAGTTATTTCAAGCAAATCTTTTTTTGAGTTCCTCCTTTTTGTGAACTTGTGTAACACTGCTCAGGTCTGATCCTCTGGCACCTAGAGTCTAGCTGGGACATCCTATCCTGAACTGTGCATTCTCCCCCAGATGCTATTTCAGTCTCAGGGTAGTCTCTACAGTGTCCTTTTGACTTTGCCCTGACATTCTGCTCATGTTTGATTCTATTTGCCATTTGGCACTACAATTTTTCTAATAATTTAACTGCTGATGTGGCTCAATTTTGTGGCATGACTTGATTCAGGCAAACTCAAGAACTTTACCAGATTCAAGAAGCATTAATAAAATAGATTTTTCACTTTGTTTTTCTTTGAGCTGGAATGCAAAAGTTTTAAACAATGCAGTAACTAGTAAGCTTCCTATATATTTTCCTAAGCTATATTGTCCCCTATCCTCCCATTCAGGGTAGCTGTTACATACTAAACTCATCACCACCATCATCATCATCTTTTTTCTCTCATGCTTACACACAGAGCTGTCATCATTAAGCTGTTCTTTTCTTTCTTCCAATCTTCCCTTTCTCAAGCCCATGCTCTTGCTCACATGTTTTCAGCCCTTCTCCTCCAGACTTAACCCTAAGGTTAATACAAAACCTACCTATTCATTCCAAGGTACTCTTCCCCCAGGAAAGGTTAGCTCATGCCATTCTAATAGTTTTCAGCTGAGATTTTGTCTCCTTAGAAGCTTGGTAAATACAATTTTCCACCTCATTATAAGAAATTATACATTGTTTTTTTAAAGAAGAAAGAGATCCAGTTTTGACGTATCTTTTCAAGCTACTCTCTAACTTGCATTTCTACTTTATAAAATGCCTGCTTCTGTATTTGCTAGCAGTAAACCAGCCAGTGAATCCCAAAAGAATTTGAAAGAGATACCATGCCATGAGACTTAGAATAAAATGAGAAAGTTCTCTTCCTAGGTGTCAAGCAGTGAGCACTAAGTCATCTAGAGTTTTCTGTTTTAAAAAGCAAGACAGTTGGACATAAATTGTCTTCTGTCTCTGTTGCAGTCATAGAAGGAAACTGTTCCTGGGTATGAGGATTTATTATTCATTGGTGAATGTCATTTAAAAAAAATGCCACTGAACTGTACTTATGTAGACTGAAGGATGAGAAGAATTTATTTGCAAAAATGAGAGTTGGGCTAAAATGTATTCATTGTTTCTTTATAAAATCTGAAATACATGCCATTTACATTTTAAAATCAAATGTTCTTAGTAGTTTAAAGTTATACAATTATTTGTTCATGAAAAAATTTGGACAAATCTAAAAATTGTATACTTTATTAAATTTCATTTTAATAGATATTTTAAAAACTAATCAGGGTCATTTTAGTCTCTCTTCCTGGTTTCTCCTCATCTCTGTGATCTCTGTTTGTATGTGTTCCAGAGCTAGGTCTTTAATATTTTCTCCTGTGTATTTACACTCAATCTATTCATAATTTTCATACAGTCTCCAGCTTTAAATAACATCTGTCTGTTGACAGCTCTCAAATGTACATCTCCAGCCTACTTCTCAGTCCTGAAGTCCGGACTCATCTATTCAATTTCCTCCTCAGTATCTCCATTTAGATGTTTAATAGGCATCTCAAACTTGGCCTGTCCAACACTGATGAAATTCCTCCAGTCACTCCAAACCTGATACTGTCACAGACTTTCTCCATCATCATTAATATCACTCCATTTTTCCAGTAATTCAGGTGAAAACTCTTGGGAGTAATTCCTGACTCCTTTCTTTCTATCACAACAATACACAATCATCAGACAAATCTGTTAGCTCTACCTTGAATACCCATATTCAAAACCCATCTACTTTTTACTTCCTTAACTGCTGACACCCTGATCTCAGCTTCCATCATCTCTGGCCTAGATTACTGCAGCAGCCTTCTAACTGGTCTCACTGCTTCTGCCTTTGCTCCTATTCTGTACTATAGAAATGGTTTGTTATTCAGTTTACGCATGCCCACCAATTAGTGTCTTCATAGTTATTTCTCTTCTGGGATTCAGAAGGCTCTGATACATATATACTGTCTGCTTCTCTCCTCCTTTTTATCTGGCTCTTTGTCTCCCATGTCCTCTTCACTGTAGCTAGGAATGCCCTTTTTGATCTAAAGCAATCCCCTCAACAAAAATGGAAATAGAATATTGGCCTTCTGGATTACATGGTCATGTTCTTGAATATAATTAGGATGTAATACACTCATTGAACTGCTTTATAAAGAGGATTACATTTAATAAAATACATTGGAAGAGTCAGATGAATGCTATTGGCTCAATGTGGTTGATTTAATTAAGATGCTGAGTTAAGACTAAGTGAAAGAAAAGTTGTTCCTTCCTTGTGAAGATTCATAATAATTTCTAATATTGCTAACATTGTAGGTTCCCTGAAAGAAAAACAATAACAGGCAAAATTTCCTGTTACTTTGTGATTGGCAACTTATACCATACCAGCTAAGGAGAAAAATGCTGCAGTATCCCCTCCATAAAATAATGAGGTTCAGATACCTCCTTTGCAGCTTATTAAGTGGATTCTAGCTGACTCATTTCTCTCAATTATAACCTCAACTATCCCACTTCCAATTCATATAAGCAGCAAAAGAAAAGTAAGGGAGATCAAGAACTATATCTATCTACCTGTCTATCTATATGTCTAAACTGCTCAAGTCAAAAGTTGTTCAGCTTTTCCTTTATCTCCCCATAGGAAGGAGGATGCTAGTCTCCTCTTCAAGCCAAGTTAAGGGGAAGGATTCTAAAAGAATCCCTCATAAGGGAATGCAGTTGCCTGCAAGAAAGAGGAACTAGAATCGCTGGGTAGATATCTGATGATACAGTGTACTTGCTGATCTGTCTTCTATGCTGAATGAACAAGAGAAAGAAAATTGGTAAAAGCAGGCAGATTAAAGAGGGAGAGCTGGCTAATTGAAACAATTTGGCAAGTCATTGATGTGAGTTTCCTCTGCATCAAATACATACCAAAGAAGGTACTCTGGCTTGCCCATGGGTAAAAGAGACTCGACAAGCAGAGACCATAGGATGTACTGTCAGGGGTGAAAGCAGGGAGGTAACTGGAAAAGGTTGAGCTTCTCTTCTATCATGAAATTATACAGTGAGAAGCCACCTGTCCCATTTTGGCCTTTCCAAAAAATTCATTTATTATCCTTATGGAAAGAACAAAACATTTTCCATATATGACAAACGGAAGATCTCAGGGACCAGTTAGGGTTGGTGAGGAAACAGCAACAGTCAGGAGAAGACTATGATAGCACACTTTTCCTCATTTTAGCCATAACACACCACAGGTAAAAGGACCTAGAGGGAAGATGAAGGGGATGAGATGAGAAAGGAGACAGCATGTTCTCTGCTCCAACTGCTGAAGTGAATGGAGGAATGAATCACCAAGTTGGTCCTCCATCAACACCCTCCTCCCCATCCTCCGAGGTGCTCAAGCATGCACCATGAGTGGGTAGGTGGAGGATATAAGATAGAATTTTAAATTGGATTGGACCAAGCTTGTTAATAATGTAAGTGATGAGAAGTTTAGAGTATTTAAGGAGAGGGAGTTTTGTCAGTGCATGTTTGAAGGCAGTAATTAAGAAAAAAAGAAAGAAACCAATTTCTGTTTTTGTTCCATCAATTTCAGAATATTCCATAAAATGCCTACTCAAGCAAGAACTTCTTTGCCCTCAGTGGAGAACTCCTAGCATAACTAGGGCTTAAGTTCCTTTCTACTTGTAATGGGATATCTTAGAGAATCCCTTGAGTGAATAGGATGGGGCTAGAGTCCCAGGAGAACTGTTTGATGGCAAGGCTTGACTTGCAAGCCAATGAACTTCCCCTTTGAGGATAAGGGGTTTTCTCTTGAATGCCAATTAGCCTGAAAGGAAAGGAAATCCTTCTCATTCACAGACATTGCACTCTCTGGAGGGAGTTCATCTGAGGGAGTAATTAGAGTAACAATCTGTTACATAGATCAGAATATATTGTGGTTCTCATAGAATGTGTGTTCACACATGTATACCTATTTGTATCTAATAACAGACTCCTCTTTTAGTTACATATTAAGGTATCTTTAAATTCCTATAGGACTACCATAGGGAAGACTAATTGAATAGCAATCTGCAGGATTTTGTTCCTAATTTCTGTGGAGCTGGGTATGGGAATAGTAGAAGGGGTTATAGAAATGGAAAGAGGTTCAGAGCTGTGATTGTTTCTCTACATTCCTGGCATTTTAATTACCATGTTTCTGGCTTTCTCTTTTTATCCAAGATAGATATGCAACTTGTTTCCCATAATTTTCTTTGAAACATCATCCAGTGTGCTGAGGTTAGACAGAGCAGGTGATTACTTACCACACCTATAACCATAAAACAAGTTTAAAAATAGAAAAGAAAAGGAAATAAAGAGAACCCTCATTGTTTATAATCCCTAAGATCAAAACCTAGCTCTTACTCCAGTCCTCAATTCCCTTCTGAGCACTTAAGTGCCACTTTGCAGATGAAAGAGCACCAAAATTCTGTACCATTTTTATTCAAAAGAATTTTATCTGAATACAGTGTGAAACACTTCTGACTCTTTCATACATATCTTAAAGCATACTAGGTATTTTGAATTTGTCCATTGTACTAAAGTAACACAGAAATGAGTCATCACTCCAATGAGAATTATTTATAACAGACTTTCTTCAGGCCTTAGAAAAATTAGACAAGATAAATGAACTGCATCTACTTTACCATTTATGCTTTGTTTTCATTGTTTAAAATGGGGGGTAAGGATTAGTGGCGACAATCTGTATTTCACTAAGAGATGGAAATTACCTCTTTATCCCAGGAAGCTGAGTGATTATCCAGGAGAATCTTGGAGCTACAGACTAGCCATATCCTCTTAGATTTTGTCAGCATGGTCTGTGGGCCAAAAGCTGTAGAATGACCTGAGGGATTGGAATGGAGTAAAGGTTTTGTAACAATGCGGATTTCTGGGTCCTACCTTATAATTACTGGAAGTGTGTTCTGGGAATCTCCATTTTAACAAGTTTTTAATCTAAACTCACCTCTAGATATCCACAAAGGTTTGAAAGTAACCACTCCGTGAAACCAAAATGTCCTCTCCTCATTCCTTCACTAACTATAAGCTTCAGAAACAAAGAACTGCTTGAATTTCCCTCATACTTTAGTACTGTTGTCAAATCCAAGTTTAGCTGCCCAATGCACAGTGAGGCCAAACAAACTGAAAAGTTGGAGTTTGGAGCAGAGAAAGATTTATTGCTTGGGCCAAGCAAGGAGAATGGGCAGCTCATGCTCAAAAGATCCCAACTCCCTGATGGTTTTCAGGGAAGAGTTTTTAAAGGCAAAATTTGGAGTGAGGCCTACAGGGTGTATGACTTTCTTCTGATTGGTTGGTGGTGAAGTAACAGGGTGGCAGTCCAGGAATCTTGTGCTTAGCCTGAAGTTTCCATCCTCTACCTGGGAGAGAGCCTTAGTTCCTGTAGAAAAACTCAAAGATATATTGTTTTGTACATTGCTTGGGGAGGATCCAGGACCATGCTTTATTGCTACACTATTGTTTCTTACTGTGTTTCCTGTTATTTCCACATCACCTCACTTCACTGACTAGTAACTGAATCCAACCTTTAGAACTAGGAAAGGTCTAGGAGGCTGAACCTTTTTTTCCCTGCAAACAAGAAATTGAGTATATGGAAAAGCTTTTGTCCCTGGAGGACCCCACCAGGTGCTGCTTGGTTTCAATATTTCTCACTTTCTTCTTTCTCTGCTTTTTCTGTCCCCCTACCCCTATCTTCTATTCATTTTTTTAATCCAACTAAACTCTGACAAAATCCTCTTTAATAACTTTCCTAATGTCCTTGGGATGTTACCTGTCTCTCCTTTATGTTTCCAGTCTATCCAGCTCAAGCATATACTTATTCTGCATGTTAGTTGTGTCTGTCTTCATTGTAGAAACTGTCTGTCTCTTAAGGGCAAATATAATGTCCTAGAGACTTTTAAAAATTTTTGTCACCTGGCATAGTACCTTATATACAGCAAAAGCTAAATATCTTTTTAATTAATAAATACACAAATAATAAATAAGTTAATGTCAGGGAAGCACTTAAAATTGTGTGGTTAGAATCTCAAGTTTACATTAAAAACTTTGGGATGAATATTATATCCCTCTAACCGTCCATTTTTGTCTTCACTAAACCTATTTTAAGGAGAATAGATATGCTTAAATAAATATCTCTCTTGGAAAATTAATCCAATACATCTATCTTGGAGGTAGAATTTGAAGATTTGAATTTGAATCTCATCTCTGCCACTACCTAGATCTCTGTTTCTCATCAAGTCATATGTTTGATGATTTTTTTTCCCTACCTGCAAAACTGGCATAAGAAAGAAACCAGCATTTTTTGCTACAAGATTATTAAACTAATTCAGTTAAGTAATGTATATAAAAACATTCTAAACTGGAAAGCATTATTACTGTCTTAGTTGGTATAGCAGAAATAACTAGCTGTTTACCTATAAGCTGCTACCCCATTCATTATACAGAGTTGTAGGTAGGAAATAGCTGCCCAGCTGATGGGCTTCATTTCACAGCCTCCTTTGCAGTTAGATATGGCCAAGTGAGTAAGGAGAAGTAACACAAATAACTTCCAAGCTGTGGTCCATAAAAAGCATACACAGAGTGGTCCTCCATTATCTGTTTCCTTTCCTGCCAGCTAAAATGGAAATGACCCCCACAGCAATCTAGGAAATTACATGCTGAAAAATGTCTGAGGCTTTGTCATCCTGGGTCTTAAGAGACTAGGAGGAGGATGGCTGTTCTGTTGGTAAGCACACTTCATTGTACTGTTACATGAGTGTGTCAAGAAAAAAATTCACCATAGTTAAACAGGCAAGGAAGGACTTTATTCAAGACTATTGCAATGAGGAGAAGAGATTGAACTCAAATGCACCGAGGGAAAGTTTTTAAGGGCTGGGATGAGCTAGTGGAAAAGTAATGGAGAAGTTGGGTAAGGGGTCCAGAAACTTGAAGAAGACTGTCTAAAGTTTAGTCAAGCTGAAGGTTATTCTGGTCAAGTGAGAAATAAACTATTCTGTTAAGCTACTAAAACATAGGTATTTATTTATTTTACCAGCTACAGTCATCCAGAATTACACACAAGAGCTAGGAAGGCCCAAACAGAAACAGTTCATCCCAGCCTTGCCCCATTGTAGTGCTAGAATGCATAAAGGTCAATACTTAAATTAAATTTTATTAAATTAAAATTTTTTTCAAGTGTTGCATCTCAAATCTCTTTTATTTTCTTCTCTAAATTTTCACCTTAATCTTCCACTTACATTGAAGCTTTAATATCAGCCTATGTTGAAAATGACACATAGTATAACTAAGAGCTCCAGATTCTATTTTCTGTTGTTTCTTGTTATATTTTACAGACATTTTAGTCTCAGCACTGCATCTTATTATCTTTCCACACAAAACTCCTTCCTGTTTTGTGTTTCCTATATTGGTGAATGGAATTATCTTTCATAATGTTGTATATACCAGGGACCCAATGACCAATTTAGACTCCTTTATCTTGCTCACTCATTGCATGTAATCATTAAGTGCTTTTGAATCTACCTCCTGAATATGCCTCATATTCAGCCCTTTCCTATTACAGCCATATATCAGAATCTGATTATACCTTCCTAGATATTGTAACAGTCTCCTAATTGATCTCAGCAACTCCAGGTGCACTGCTCCTAGTCCATTGTAACTGTAACTTCCATCTAAATGAAAATTGTATTCTTTGTCTATAAATGTATATGTAGCCTTTGTCTACAATTTTTCAATTGTCTGTGGTTCACTTTCCTTAATATAGCATATCAGGTCTTTTCTACTCTTATTCCTTCATCTCTCATCACTTCTTGGTTCCCTAAAAAAGGTAACTGGCATTACTCAAAAACATCATGCTAATTCAGCCTTCTACTCTTAAGCACATGCTGTTTCTTCCGTTTACAATATCCTATCTCTCTTTTTCTCCTGGTGAAATGTAACTTATCCTTGAAGACTCAAATTAAAAAGAATCTCTTCTGTGAAGCCTTAATTTAGGCCCTCTTCCAGACCCCTTGTCCCATGGACATCTTTTTTTTTTTTTTAATTAAATTTATTCATTTATTTTATTTATTTATTGGCTGCATTGGGTCTTTGTTGTTGCATGCGGGCTTTCTGTAGTTGCAGTGATCGGAGCTACTCTTTGTTGCCGTGTGCGGGCTTCTCGTGGTGGCTTCTTTTGTTGCAGAGCACGGGCTATTAGCATGAGGGCTTCAGTAGTTGTGGCACATGGGCTCAGTAGTCGTGGCTCATGGGCTCTAGACCACAGACTCAATAGTTGTGGCACACAGGCTTAGTTACTCCACGGCATGTGGGATCTTCCTGGACCACGGATCAAACCTTTGTCTCCTACATTGGCAGGCGGATTCTTAACCACTGCGCCACCAGGGGAGTCCCAACATATCTTTCTTATATAACTTATGACATTATTACTTTTTATGTTTATGTTTCTGTGTTTTGCACATGGACAATGAGAGGAAAGGAAAAATAATATCTTAATTACATTTGTAAATAAGTTTCTAGAGTGAGATTGCTCCATTTAAATCCTTGCTAGCTCATGTGCAAAGTATTTAAATTCGCTACACATCAATATTCTTATCTATAGTAGTATATATGTGGTTGGATTATTTTGAGTATTACATAAAATAACACAAGGGACTTCTTACATATTGCCTGGCACCTAGGAAACATTCTATAAATGTTATAAATAGTACAAATACCACATGGTATTTGGTATATCTGACACACAATATCTGACACACAATTGTTTTGCTGAATGACTGAAATATGAATGAGTTAATGAAGAAGGAATGAATAGGACTTGAAAATAACTCCCTGTATATTGATCTCCTTTCTGTTTTCTGTATATTCCAAGTTTCCTTTGTTCAGTCAAAGATACTGTGTTTTATAGAAATCTTTCTTAAACTACAGTACCTTTATACTTGAAGGTACACAAGCTTTTAGGTGTCAAATATATAAGCATTTCTTAAATTTCAATAACTACATATTTATTTGCAGGCATTATGGAAAAAATATAACTAGTACATAAAAGCAACGATTTTACAGATGTTTTTGCTTAGGGCAAGTCTAAAGAAACCATTTAAGTTTAAATGAAAGTATTTAAAGAAAATTATTAATTATATAACCAGTACATGGATGTGGCAAAATTGTAAAGTTTGGGCAACTAACATTATTGCCTTTCTGTTTGTATTGTTATTCATATTATAAATGTTTCTCTTTACAAATTCAAATCTTTGTTATTTTTATTATTATTAAGTTTTTGTTGTTTCAAAGCTTTTTCTTTTTCCCTTTTCTCTTGAATGTTTTCTTTGTACTTGGTCTCCTTTTATTTTGTTCTGCACTTTGTGTCCTCTTTGCTTTGCTGCTGTTGCTCCACCATGGCTTTTCTGTGTGCATGTCTTCCTGCCATGTGACTGCTAGTCACTGCGACTGCTAGTCACAGGCTTTTCTTGACTGACCTGCACTTAGCATCTCTCTCTTCTCTTGGGTTTCACGCCCTCTTGGGGAAACTGTCCCCATACTTTTAGGATAATAATAAAGTCCCAACTCTATGTTTGAGAGAAAGAAGCCAGTTCAGAATAAGGAGAAAACTTACTTTGTTAATTAGGAGAAGGCTCACTTTGTAACAGGATCACTATTTGGGAAAGTCCTTTCAGGAAACAGTCACCACATCTTTATGCTATTCCTTTCCTTTAAAGCTCCTTCCTAACTCTGCCTCTCTAACATGTTGGACTGAGGAACCAACCAAAATGCTTCTGGGTACCTTACTTTTAAATCTTTAATGGCCCATTACTCAATTGCTAATTTTATGACTGATTTCCTCTTTTAATGATGATTAGACTAAAGTGCACAAATACTTTCCTAGAACAATATGAGTTGATAACATTTTAGGGATTTCTGTTAGAAACTCCATATTTCCAGGACCTTCTCTCACCAAAATACTTTCCTCTGTCTTTTACAATATGATAATTTAAGTGACTGTTATGCACATAATTTTATTTTTGAAATACATAATAACTACAGGAAACCTAATTATGAGTCATCATAGCAAGGAAGAGTAAATAATCCTCATGAAAATGGTCTCCTTTGAAAGGTTTTTAAGAAACAAAATCAAATTATACTACAGAAGAAAATTTAGTTTTATATGAAATTTATTCTCATACAAATAACAAATTTTGGCAGTGTCACATAGAAAATATTTTTCTCAAACGGACATTTTATAATAATGCTTGATTCCTAGGCCAATTTATTAACTATTTCCTATTTTATTTGGGTTATATCAAATTACTTGAAGAATGAAAAGTGTAAAAATAGTGTCTGGAAAAATAGGTTTTAGAAATTGTGTAAGGTAAAGCTGAAAGAAACAAAAACAGCACAACAAAAATATAAACACATGAGATAGAGTTTAAATGGAAAGATTTAAAGAAAATAAAAATATAACATGATAAGTCATTGGGAAGGGTCTCTATCTAATGTGTTGAAAAGCTGATATAGTATACATTAGACTTTTTTTCTTTCCAAATAATTTTCAGTAATTCAAATACTCTTCATTCCATTCTCTTCCCCCTTTGTGTACCTCCTGAAGGTATAGAACAGGCTAATGTAGCTGGACTACAGAGTGAAGGGGAGAAGTTTGGAGTATAGGCTAGAGTGTAAGGCAATAGCCAGATTATTCAGGGCCTTGTTGGTCAACCCAGAAAGATGCCATTTAAGGGTGTTTGAGGTTTAAAAAATTACTCTGGCCATAGTGTGGAGGATAATTAGTATGGATGAGGAGAAGACCCATTGAGAAAGTCAGTTAGGAGGGTTTACACCAGAGATAAAATTATGGTAATTTATCCTGGCAGCTATAGAGATGGAGAAACAAGACTGGGCTTGAGGATAGATTGAATATGGGAGTAAATAGTAAGGATAATGCAACTATGAAAGATGACTACTTCTAACTTTCTGGGCTATGCATATGCATGGATGGTGGTTTCCTTTACCAATAATGGAAATAATGGGAGAGGACTGGTTTTGAGGTCCCATTTTGTAAAAACTGACTTGAAAGTACTTTTGAGACTTTCAAGTCTTGTGAACTTTGACAAGTTGCTCTTCTCTCAGCTTGGTTTATTTCTCTTCAAAATGAGGTGTTTACACAAAATACTTTATCAGTAGCTACTGGGATTAAAATGCTATCGGTTTTAATTGTGTATGAGTTTAGGGGAAAGCGGAAGATTCAATTCTTAAAATGCTAAGCTGAGTTCAATCTGATGTTAAAGGGAGAAGAGATCAAGGTACCTGTCTAGGAAAGTAAATGGTATGATGAAATTATCATTTGAAGGACATTATTCTGATAGCTGGACTGAAGCAAGAAAGAAATCAGCAGATGGTAAATCAGGAAAGAGACAATCAATGAAGGCCTACAATTGTAATAGGGACTCTCGAAAAAGGAAGATCAAGGTTTTAGACAGTGTGTAGCATGAATTAACAGTATTTGATACATAAATCAGAAAATGAAAAACAGAGAAACTAACAACTAAATTTTTTTCAAGTTTTGAAAATGAGGAAAATGATGGAGACACCAGAATGAATTTAGGGATATAATTGGGAAACTTGAGTTTATCTGACGTGCTTAGTATGTAACTAAGCCATATTTCAAAAAGTAAATTACTCTTTGTAGGGAAAATAATCATTCAATAATAGTATCACTAGATGAAATTTTACTTTCAAAAACAGTATTAAATAGCATTTAATATGTACATGCAAAGATTAATTTTAAATAATAGTTAGTACTAAAAATATTTTCTACAACTTGTTCCAAAATTTCTGTTTTTACTTGTTCTCTGATTTTATGTTTTAGCTCCATGCGGTGGCCATTTTTCAGCTCCCAGTGGATTGATTCTCTCACCAGGATGGCCAGGATACTATAAAGACTCTCTGAATTGTGAATGGGTGATTGAAGCTGAACCTGGACACTCTATCAAAATTACATTTGAAAGGTCTCTGCAAATATTTTTCTACTTAAAAAAAAAAGATTATTTACAAGAATAGTTGACATTCTCCATTTTACTTACCATATCAATGTTTAATTTTATTGCAACGGTCACTTATTGGGCCTTGAGTGTTTCAGTATGTTTGCCCCTTTTACTTTTTCAGCCTATTTTCAACTTAATTTTCTATTTGCTTAATGCTCTGTCAGTACTAATGAGATATGTAAGATGGACCTTTTTTGATTCATATATATATGCATACTACTGAGAGATGAACCTGTGACCCTTAAGTTAGTAAGTTTAGTCACCCTATATTTTGAAGGGCCTGTGGATTCTGTTCTTCTAGATTTCAAAAGGCAAAGGTGCTGTAAACACATTTTCATTGATACTATAATGCCGCCTAAGACATTTGCTTACACACACTACGCATATACCTACACTTACAAGCCTTTCAGAAAAATTGCTGTTACATTAATGTGAATTAATGATTAGTCAAAGTTTTATTTTCCTTAGGATAATTAGTATTGCTGATCATGTAGTCTATATCCTAAAAGATTATAATATTGACTACTAAAAATTTTTAAAAATGAATCTTCTGATCTGTGATTGCATCACTATTCCAAAATCCAAATAGAAATATCTATATAATTTTTCAATTATATTGTTGACCCCTCTCACATCTCAACCTTTTCTTTAAAAGAAAAAAAAAAAAAGAACCCCTGTAAGCATTATAGTAAGTGTATAAATGAATATATTTATATAAATTCATCATACTCTGATAATTGAATTTTACAAATATAATATTTCCCTAGTTAAAGAGTTTCTTCATTGAAACAATCTATTCATGCTAGTGTAAAAATTTGAGAAGAAAACAGAGTTTATTTTGACAGATGTAAAATATTAAACATTTTACATGAGGTCACTCTACCTTATTATGACCTACACAACTTTACTATGACTATATTAGTTTGCTAGGGCTGCCATAACAAAGTATAACAGAATATCTATTTCCTCATAGTTCTAAAGTCTAGAAGTCTGAGATCAAGGTGTCAACAGGGTTGTCTTCTGAGGCTTTAGACCTTGGCTAATAGATGGCTGTCCTCTTCTTGTGTCTTCACATAATCCTCCCTCTGTGTGTGCTTGTTTCCTAATCTTCTCTTCTTATAAGGACACAAATCATATTAGATTAGGGTCCATCAATATAATCTCATTTTACCTTAATTACCTCATTAAAGGACCTTTCTCCAAATACAGTCACATTCTGAGGTACTAGGGGGTTAGGACTTCAACGTATAAATTTTAGGAGGACATAATTTAGCCCATAATAATAACCTACACATTAAAAAATGGTTTTATTTAGAATAATTTGTCATAGTTTCTGTTGTGATGTTAAAATCATATCCTTTATTCAGTGGTTGACATAACCTGTGTTGCCATAGTAGTTTCAGAGAAGCTTGAAAAGCATCTTATTTATTCAGAATCAAATCTTTGTCAAATAACATTGTTCCATGAATGTAAGACCCAAATTAACCAAACTTACTGTATTACACAGAATTCTACTTGGTTTGGAGTATACCATATAACATAAAATTATTGATCATATCCTTGAATACTTTAAAAACTTACACTGATTTGTGTCAATAAGACAGATTTATAATGTAGTTTTAATTTGTTAAATTTAGAGCATCACATTTGAAGGATTAGCATATTTGTCAGTTTATCTTAATTGAGCTCATATTTTTTAAGACTGCATATATTATAGGTTTAAGTACATGGTTTTAGTATTTCTTGTTTTGGACTTAACATTATTTTGTATCAGGAGTTATGATGTTAAGGTAATTGAAACATCTTATATTTGCATAATTCATAACATTTGTATCCATATAATTCTCACTAATCATCATCCTTCAATATCTAAATAAAAAGTTAAGCCCGATCTCAGGTAAAAAGGGAAGTCTAGGCCCTCTTTATATTTTCAGAGATTTCCTGGGGATGCTTTTGTTTACTTTTGACTCTGAATTCCTACTCGTAGAGACATCTCAGTTGTGAGATGCAGAGGCTACATTCCTCTCTCAACTCCTTACTCTATTCTTTATTTGGATCACTTGCCTTCATTCTCACAAAAATCTTGGTACAAGGGATAGGCAAAGAGGATTGCATGACCCAGAATAACTTAAAATTAAATAAACCTTCACTGTCCTAAAATTTTCCTGGTAATTCCAATCACTGGAACGATTGCATCTCTCTCTCTCCAATTCCCTCTCCTTAGGCCAGACCCTTATGCATCTCTATCTAGTCTTTTCCCCATCAGGATCTTCAACCCTCATTTCCCTACTTCCTAGTTGCCCACTCCAGTATATAGAGGATAAGTCTCAGAACATCTGTTACTTAAGCAGAGCAACTTAACTATTTGTTTCTCTGAGCTCCCAACGCAGTGATGGTTGGGATGATGGGATGAATTTTGCCTTTCTTTCCAAACAAGCAGATTAATATTTTTTTCCACTAAATCAAAGATCAGTGTTCTCCTAAGAAGAATGCACCCTTTCTCCACCTCCCAGGTGACTCCAATTGTAGCCAACTTTAAATTAAAAAAAAAATTATATTCAATTTAGAAGCATTAAATAAGCTTAAAATATGAGAAAAATTAAGTGTTATTAAGTAGTACATTATCATATTAAAAAGCATTCCCTGGTTTGCTAATGATAGTCATTAACCATCATTAAATAGGTAATCTCTGATATCCTTCAGCCGTATGTAGGCTATCTATTGATAGAATTGCCTACCTGAGAAGCAGTTAGATTGCAAAGCAATGGTTGTAATTCAGACTGCCACACTTGTAACTTTTAATTTTGGACACATACTTGAAGGCACAATTTTCTCTGTCCAAAATTCTTTATATGTATGTCCTGTCTCTCCCAACATTTAGTTATATTGGCCTCTTTGCCCTCTTGTTTAGATACCTTCAGAATTCTCCAAAGTGAATTAATGTGCACTATACAGACTGTGTTCTAAGTAAGAATATCCCAAATTTACCTTCCTTGGGAAAAAAATCTTTCCAGCCATTTTTATAAGATGCAATGCTAGAGAGAAAAACCTAATTTAATTTCTATAAATATAGTTAACTTAGTACTTTTTACTCTGCCACATTCTTACTCTCTTATGTTTCCTGAGACACAAATCTTCTAAGTTTGGCTGGAAGCAAGACAGTCAAATTGAAAAGTGATTTTCACTGCTAGGGTTTGTGTACAGCAACAAAAAACAGTTCTGTACATTGAACCAGAACAGGCCTGGGGTTAGAAATGAACCCCAGAACCCAAAGATTTTGGCTTCTCCCCATGAGCGTCACGAAACGGGACTTGTCAACTGTTCCTCTTTCCTTAATCCCTAAATTACCCACTCAAGTAAATTACAAACCTTCTAGTTCCTTCACCTCCTTGATACCAATCATTTTTTAAAAACTATTCCTTGTTAATTAGCCCAAACACTGGAAGAATCAAGAGTTAGAATGCTTTATGTATTTATTGATGGTGTTTTCACTATTTTAGAATAGACAAGGCACAGCTGTATCAGTATATTTCTTTTGAATGATACTTTCTATGACTAAGATAAAGTCCCAAATTCTTTTAAAATGTTCTAAACTAAAATGTTTGTTTGGGGGTTCAAATCCTCTATCTGCCCTTACACACACAAGCCCATAAGATTCTTGAGTTTGAGCTATTTGGGGATAATTATTTAAAAATCTTCCATTTCTTTTTTTCTTTTTTACTAGAGACTCTTTAAGGGTGTGAGATATTGCTTTAGGGCTGTCCATACTCCATGTGCTTTATCAGAACAGTTTTCTTTAAAGTAATTCACATTTTAAAACATCTGTTACCTGGTTAGCAGTAGCTCTGTAGCAAAATAATGAACAATGATGTTCATCAAGTTCAAAATTATAAGTGAGAATTTTATCCATTAGGTGGTAGCATAAAATAGTCACTCTGAAATCAGAAATATGTACATCTATCACTTCCTTGTTCAGTGACCTTATAGTATCTTGGTGCTTCATTTTCCCCTTAAGATTGTTTTGAGAAACAAGCTATCATCTTTGAAGTATCCAACAAGAATTATGTTTTTAAAAAAACAAATTCCCTTCTGATTTCCAGCTGAGCTCTCATAAGGACACTAGTTGCTAACTCTCATCCTGTGAATATTTTTTTACAGAATCTGTTTCCAAGCCATGGATTGTATTTATTACAGAGTAACGTCATTTGCTTTCTACTGCTCATGAATAACTTAATTTGGTTGAAAGTGAAATTTTTAAAAATTAGATAATATAATTAAGATGGCTGCATAGTTATTTTGCAGATTTTTTTCTGTATTCTCAAACGTCATCATTGGTAAATATCTATGCCCCCAATATAGGAGCACCTCAATACATAAGACAAATGCTAACAGCTATAAAAGGGGACATCGACAGTAACACAATAATAGTGGGAGACTTGAACACCCCACTTACATCAATGGACAGATCATCCAAACGGAAAATAAATAAAGACACACAAGCTTTAAATGACACATTAGACCATCTCAACTTCATTGATATTTATAGGACATTCCATCCAAAAATGACAGACTACACTTTCTTCTCAAGTGCACACGGAACATTTTCCAGGATAGATCACATCTTCGTCACAAATCAAACCTCAGCAAATTCAAGAAAATTGAAATCATATCAAGCATCTTCTCAGACCACAACGCCATGAGACTAGATATCAATTACAGGAAAAAAACTGCAAACAATACATATACATGGAGGCTAAACAATTCACTCTTAAACAACCAAAAAATCACTAAAGAAATCAAAGAGGAAATCAAAAAATATCTAGAAACAAACGACAACGAAAACACAACAACCCAAAACCTATGGGACGCAGCAAAAGCAGTTCTAAAAGGGAAGTTTATAGCAGTACAGTCCTACCTTAAGAAACAAGAAAGTTATCAAATAAACAACCTAACCTTACACCTCAACCAACTAGAGAAAGAAGAACAAAGAAACCCCAAAGTGAGCAGAAGGAAAGAAATCATCAAGATCAGAGCAGAAATAAATGAAAAAGAAAGGAAGGAAACCATAGCAAAAATAAATAAAACTAAAAGCTGGTTCTTTGAGAAGATTAACAAAATTGATAAACCATTAGCCAGACGCATCAAGAAAAAAAGGGAGAAGTAGCAAATCAAGAGAATTAGAAATGAAAAAGGAGAAGCAACAACGGACACCTCAGAAATACAAAACATCATGAGAGACTACTACAAGCAACTATATGCCAATAAATTGGAAAACCTGGAAGAAATGGAAACATTCTTAGAAAAATACAATCTTCCAAAACTGAACCAGGAAGAAATAGAAACCATGAACAGAACAATCACAAGTACGGAAATTGAGGCAGTGATTAAAAATCTCCCAACACACAAAAGCCCAGGACCAGATGGGTTCACGGGCGAATTCTATCAAACATTTCGAGAAGAGCTAACACCTATCCTTCTCAAACTTTTCCAAAATATTGCAGAAGGCGGAACACTCCCAAACTCATTCTACGAGGCTACCATCACCCTGATACCAAAAGCAGGCAAAGATGTCACAAAAAAAGAAAACTACAGACCAATATCACTGATGAATATAGATGCAAAAATCCTCAACAAAATACTAGCTAACAGAATCCAACAGCACATTAAAAAAATCATACACCATGATCAAGTGGGGTTTATCCCTGGGATGCAAGGATTCTTCAATATACGCAAATCAATCAACGTGATACATCATATCAACAACTTGAAGGATAAAAACCATATGATCATATCAATAGATGCAGAAAAAGCTTTTGACAAAGTTCAACATCCATTTATGATAAAAGCTCTCCAGAGAATGGGCATAGAAGGAAATTACCTCAACATAATAAAAGCCATATATGAAAAACTGAAAGCCAACATCGTTCTCAATGGGGAAAAACTGAAAGAATTCCCTCTAAGAACAGGAACAAGACAAGGGTGTCCACTCTCACCATTACTATTCAACATAGTTTTGGAAGTTTTAGCCACAGCAATCAGAGAAGAAAAAGCAATCAAAGGAATCCAAATTGGAAAAGAAGAAGTAAAATTGTCACTCTTTGCAGATGACATGATATTATACATAGAAAACCCTAAAGATCCTACCAGAAAACTGCTAGCAGTAAATGATGAGTTTAGTAAAGTAGCAGGATACAAAATTAATGCACAGAAATCTCTTGCATTCCTATACACTAACAACGGAAGAGCAGAAAGAGAAATTAAGGAAACTCTCCCATTCACCATTGCAGCAAAAAGAATGAAATACCTAGGAATAAACCTGCCTAAGGAGGCAAAAGATCTGTATGCAGAAAACATTAAGACATTGATGAAAGAAATCAAAGATGACACAAACAGATGGAGGGATATACCATGTTCCTGGATTGGAAGAATCAACATTGTGAAAATGACTGTACTGCCCAAAGCCATTTACAGATTCAATGCAATCCCGATCAAATTACCAATGTCATTTTTCACAGAACTAGAGCAAGAAATCTTACGATTTGTATGGAAACGCAAAAGACCCCGAATAGCCAAAGCAATCTTGAGAAGGAAAAATGGAGTTGGTGGAATCAGGCTTCCTGACTTCAAACTATACTACAAGGCCATAGTGATCAAGACAGTATGGTACTGGCACAAAAATAGAAAGGAAGATCAATGGAATAGAATAGAGAACTCAGAAGTAAGCCCAAACACATATGGGCACCTTATCTTTGACAAAGGAGGCACGAGTATACAATGGAAAAAAGACAGCCTCTTCAAGAAGTGGTGCTGGGAAAATTGGACAGCAACATGTAAAAGAATGAAATTAGAACACTTCCTAACACCATACACAAAAATAAACTCCAAATGGATTAAAGACCTACATGTAAGGCCAGACACTATAAAACTCCTAGAGGAAAACATAGGCAGAACACTCTAGGACATCCATCAAAGCAAGATCCTTTTTGACCCACCTCCTAGAATCATGGAAATAAAATCAAGAATAAACAAATGGGACCTCATGAAACTTAAAAGATTTTGCACAGTGAAAGAAACCATAAACAAGACTAAAAGGCAACCCTCAGAATGGGAAAAAATAATTGCCTACGAAACAACGGACAAAGGATTAACCTCCAAAATATACAAGCAGCTCATGCAGCTTCATACCAAAAAAGCACATAACCCAATCCACAAATGGGCAGAAGACCTAAATAGACATTTCTCCAAAGAAGACATACAGATGGCCAACACACACATGAAAAGATGTTCAACATCACTCATCATCAGAGAAATGCAAGTCAAAGCCACAATGAAGTATCACCTCACACTGATCAGAATGGCCATCATCACAAAATCTGGAAACAACAAATGTTGGAGAGGGTGTGGAGAAAAGGGAAGTCTCCTGCACTGTTGGTGGGAATGTAAGTTGGTACAGCCACTATGGAAAACAATTTGGAGGTTCCTGAAAAAACTACAAATAGAACTACCATATGATCCAGTCATCCCACTCCTGGGCATATACCCAGAGAAAACCATAATCCCAAAAGAAACTTGTACCATAATGTTTATTGCAGCACTATTTACAATAGCCAGGACATGGAAGCAACCTAAATGCCCATCAAAAAATGAATGGATAAAGATGTGGCATATATACACAATGGAATATTACTCAGCTATTAAAAGGGATGAGATGAAGGTATATGTCATGAGGTGGATAGAACTACAATCTGTCATACAGAGTGAAGTAAGTCAGAAAGAGAAAGACAAATATTGTATGCTATCTCACATATACGGAATCTAAAAATGGTACTGATGAACTCAGTGACAAGAACAAGGACGCAGATACAGATTATGGACTGGAGAACTCGAGGTATGGGAGGGGGCGGGGGGTGAAGGGGAAACTGAGATGAAGCAAGAGAGTAGCACAGACATATATATACTACCAACTGTAAAATAGATAGCCAGTGGGAAGTTGTTGTATAACAAAGGGAGTCCAACTCGAGGATGGAAGATGCCTTAGAGGACTGGGGCGGGGAGGGTGGGGGGGACTCGAGGTGGGGGGGAGTCAAGGAAGGGAGGGAATACGGGGATATATGTATAAAAACAGATGATTGAACTTGGTGTACCCCCAAAAAAATTAAAAAAAAAAAAAGATGGCTGCATAGTTATTTTGCAGATTTTTTTCTGTATTCTCAAACATCATCATTGATTAGAACTAATCTACAGAGAAAAACACTGAAAGCATTACAAATATATTAGCCATTAGTTGGCTTCTTGAGATTGTCTCAAGTAACTTAAGTCAGTAAAATCTTAATAATTACAATTTCCTATCAGATGCAAAACAAAATAACAACACAACCAATGGACATATATGTTTTGTTTATCCTTCTTAATATAGCCAAATAGTTGTCTTACTCTGATTTGCAGAGCAAATTTTGCTTTGTTTCTTCCCTAAGTTCTTAACTTTTCTCATTATTTGGCAGCCCCTAACTGAATTCATTTTCTACTAATAATCCTAAACCTGTCTTTCTATTCACTTTACTGTCCTTAACTCCTTGACCACAAGCTATCAGTATCAGTCTTCCTGAGAGCAACTTTTAAAATGAGAACTATTTTAATTTGGTCAGAATGGTTTTGGATTACAAAGAACATTTTAAAAGGCACCAAAAATTGAGTAAGATTAGATTCAATTTCATTTTTAATATCTTGTGGGTCCATAACATTCATTTATGATAAACAATAAATTTAATGTCATAAACAAATGAACACTAGATCAAGTCAATTCATGGAAATTTGTACAACTATCTTAAAATACAAAATGAAAGAAATTCAGATTATTGTGTAACTCTTTTCCATTTCCCCTGTTATTATGATGTATTTTTAATGGTTCCTTGGAGCAAATCTGTGATGATTTTCTTTTTAAAGAGTCACTCCTACTGAACAATGTTCTCTGTATCAACATTTAATGCCACTATTCTATTAAGAATTAAGTTTCTTTATGTTTCAGTTCAAAGTAATCCCTGACTCTTCTGTGCACTTTAATTTGGTTGTTATCAGCTGACTAGCTATCAAAGTGAAACTCCAGTTTCAATGCTACAGTAGACTAGTTTGACTACAAAACCACCAAATAATGCGTTCACAATGCATAATTGCCTGATCATTTATTTAAAGGACATAGTGTGTTTCTATACATTTACTACTCTAAATCATATTATTGGAAAAGTTATTTTTAGACAAATACAACATATTCCAGGTTGCAAAATAAAAAGTAAGATAAACTTATGAAATCCATTCATTTTACTGTCTGTTGTTTAATAGGATATAACAGTAATACAAATCTTAAAATATTTCAGTTGTACTTATTAAGTATTATTAAATTATACACTTTATTTTGACAACTTATGTGCCGTTTATAATCATATCTGGGATTTTAAAATGAAATAAAGTTTCTAATTTTTAAACATTTCTTTCAGTTTTTTTAACCAGGTTTTGAGTTTAATTTGTCTTAGTTTTTTTTTTTTTTTTTTTTTTTTTTGAGGAATAATGTAGTTTAATCTCACAATACTGGAAAAGACTGGTAGATATAATGAAGTGATTATCTGAAAACTGGTGGACATTTCAACTAGCAATTATTTTTAAAAACTTACTGAGTATAACTAGTTGCCAAAAATATGTTGGAAAATATATTTTAAAAGGGTGAAAATGCATGGTTAATACTGAAGTATCCAAGTACATTAAGTGCTTTTTGATAAAGTTGATAACAACCCTAGAGAAAATAAATATACTGTTTTCTTGAAAATACATTCATTGTTTCATTTATCCAATAAATATTTACTGAGTGTCTGCTATATGCATAACATCAACAAAAAACAGAAACTGTCTGAACTCATGGAGCTTATAGACTCTTAAAAGAGACAGCTGTCAAACAAGCTAACCACTGTTATTATTGTCACAAAAGGCACAAATAAATTGTGGCAATATAGTAAAGAAATGAACCTAAATTGTGAGGTCAGGGAAGGGCTTACTGTGGACAAATTTAAGCTGAAAACTGAAATATGTATAGGAAAACTTTGGTGAAGGCAAGAAAAGAATGTCCTAGGCTGCAGAATCATCATGTGAATGGAGTAAGATGCACAATTGTTCATGATTCCATGTATTTTTTTTCCACAACTAAGATTTTCCACAACTGAGATTCAGAATGTGGTATACTCTTGAAGCACAAGGAAGGAATACAAAATTTTATTTTATTAATAATATGTTATGCATGTTAAAAGTGGCTCTCTGTTGACTACAGTTTATACAATAATTGTATCTTTTTAAAACATTGAAAACACTAGCAGCAACAACAGCCAATAATCTAAATAAAAACTATATAATAAATTTAATGGCCAAAGGAGATTTGTCAAAAAACAAAACAAACAACTATATGAAGCAGAAGTCAGATATGAAATATACATACTAAGGTGAAATTCTGATGTTTTGATTGAAGATAAATACAGTAATCACATAGTTTTCCATAGAAATGAGGCATGCAAAAGAAAGATGACTCCAAATACATGCTTGGTTAATGAAAAAGCCATTTATTTACTGAAGATAACCTGTAACATTTGAAAAGAAATCTTACTCATGAACAAGTATATATACATACTTTTTAAATAAAAATTGTCCATAGTAATAAGAGCTTATAACTTGGGTATTCTTAAATGATGGGGCCTTAATGATATATAAGATATTAGAAAAGCTAAAGAAAATTATGTATTAAACTGTAAAAATTATAAATAATAATTTAAATAGCAATCTAAAATGTTATTTTCCTATATAGTGTTATTCTATATATATATTTTTTCACATATGTCTCAATCTTAGATTTCAGACTGAACTGAATTATGATGTTCTGGAAGTTCATGATGGGCCAAATCTTCTGTCACCCTTGCTTGGATCTTACAATGGCACACAGGTGCCCCAGTTTCTATTTAGTAGCAGTAATTTTATATACCTTCTATTTACAACAGACAATAGCCGTTCTAATAATGGTTTCAAGATTCATTATGAAAGTAAGTAATGCCAACATGTTTTTTTGATCTCCTTATTCTGTTTTCCATACTTTTGATATTACCATCGTATCATTAAGAGAATTCAAAGATTTATTAAAGAAAAGAAAATCAAAGCTTTCCTTGACCTGTGAGAATGCTAATATGTTACAAGGTGTGTTTTAATAAATTCTGTGATAGATTTTTTCCAACAATATCTGTGTAATATCATTATGAAGGGAAATACTAAGGAAATGTCAGAAGTATCAAATAAAAAATCTTAAAAAATGAGTTCACATAATAATTATTTGTACATTTCTGAAAAGCCAACAATAGGCAGTAAATGTCAGTCTAAGAAGTATATAAACATTGACAAATTCTTTTAGCATTTACTTCATAAATTCAATCATACTTTTATATTTCACTCATACTCATTGTGTACATTTCCATTTAAGATATTCAATTTTATTATTTTGTATGAAGTATTGAAAAGTATATTAACATTGAAAAGTAAAATGTATACTCATATATATGCAACTGCAGCTAACATAACTAGTCAAAGGCTATATATTAAAACAAGCTCTAATTCACAGTGTTGGAATCAGTTTAGAATAATTTCACTTAAAATACTACAGTTTTGTTTAAAAAGTCTAAAATATGTCTGATATTTTTTTAAAAATTTGATGCTGGTACATACACAGAAAAAAGTCTCTGCTTCATTTGGAAACATCTGACATATTTAAACCTGTGGATGTATTGTATATGATGCATGGTTGCATACATACATGTAAACTCACATATGCACACATCTCCATCTGGAAATACATTGCCATATATTTTTGCATGAAAAACAGTTTTGATGAATGTATATAAAGTACATTTAAGAAGGTTACTGCAAGATATCTTTATATTAGGTTTAGATAGATAGTATATCACTTTTTTATATTCAAGTCTCCTATGCTCCCTTCCCCCTCAGAAAAAATTTCAGCACTTGAAATTTGTAATTTTATATTCCATGTTGGGTGTCTCTCTTCAGTAAATCTGGTTGGACACATGGGTTTTTTAAATCATTCATATATATTTATTGCTTTTTTCTTTTAACCTTATCCACAATATTATTTAATTATATTACCTTCCCTTTATTTAAAGCTTTGTGGCATGGAAGTATATTTCCTAAACATTATTGTAAAATGCAGTGAGAGGATTAACACATACTTGGGAATTCAATCTTAATTGAGATCTTTAAAATTTATTAGTTAAAGCTGAGTCAGATTAGTCATTTTTAAAAATCTATTTCAAAATTAATTTTCACTAGCAATTAATTTGTATCAATATGCTAGAATGAGCAGACACCTTTTTTGTCTTGTCCATTGTTCTATCCTATGCCCAATATATCACACTCAGTCCCACTTTAACCAAGATATGTGGTTGTAATCATGTTCTCAAACACAGGATTATTTTAAGGATTCAGTTAAGCCATCATGCAAAATGTTATTAAAAGGGTGGGGATTTTCAATAAACTGACCCAACAGATTTAGTTCAGATTCTTGTTAAATCTGAACTAAATGGGCCAAGGACAGGGCCCAAGGTCAGACCTAATCATAAGGAGGACTTGGAGGAGCCTGGCTAAAGTTTGGCTAAAGCAGAGTCTTTATCACAGTTAGCAAGTGTGTCACCTACAGGCCCTTAGTGAAATAGTCCAAGTTATTATTGAGGACTAGTGCAGTGGAGGCTAGGACATGCTGAGGTTGAGAAAGGCACAACAGATGTTGATTTTGGTCAGATCTGTTCAGGATCTGACCAAAATCAATTTAAATTTGTTTACAAAAGATCATTTTCTTTCATTTTTATTCAACAAGGCTTGTGGTTTACTTAGTATTGTGAGATAATCTCTAATATCACAAACGCTTTCTTATTGAAAAAACAAATAAAACACTTTTTTTGTTGACACTTTCTAAGTTTCTCAAGTTGAAGGTAACCAAACTATCTCTTTAAATGAACCATTCACAAGCCTCAAAATCAGTAGAGTAAAACTTTAATTATTATACTACTTAAAACTTTAAAAATATATTTGGTGTTTGGTGAATTTAACTCGATTTCTCTAGTTGAACCAAAATTTTATGGGAAGGATTTCTTGCAATGCTACCACTGATTGCACTCTAGAATTTCATTTTATTCCCTTTCTTGGGCACTTTTACACCATTTTGTCTTCCTCTCAAAACAAGAAGATTATAAAAACTGTACCAATAGGATAAGATTACTTATAGTTTAAAAAACACATTAAAAAATAAAAATAACACAACAGACTTTCCATTTTTTGTTTCAGTACAGTCCCCCAACCCCAAGGCAGTTTATTATGTTGTATTTCTTGAAATAAAGATATAATCATGTTTCTTGGATATCTAGATAGTACATGAAACAAGACAATGATAAATGGATACAAACAAATCCATAGACACAGATACCAATCTCTGAAGACATATTTAGAGCCTCCTAAAGCAATCAAATGGAGTTTTAATGATAAAACTAATTTCATAGAATTATTTTAATGACCAAATGAGGCAAATTTTGTAAACATTTTAGAGTTGTACCTGTACTATAATAAGCTCAAACATTAATTATTGCTATGATTATTATTGTATATGTGTGTATATGTATATAATTTATAATGCAAAGTTTGATAGATAACTATACATTTTCATCTAGTTTTTATGTAACGAATGGCCTGAGTTTTTTGGTCCTTGTGGGTAGGAAATGTCAAAAAAATTGTTAAATAAATTGCTAGTTTTTAAAATAAAGCTCTGGGCACATTAATTTATTTGTAAAAAATACCACTCACAATTGTTTGAAGGAATGAGAATCAATTTCAGTGATTTAATTCTAATCAAGCTTCCTCTTTTTCATATTGCCTTGGTTTTCTAGGTGTTACAGTGAACACCTATTCTTGCTTGGACCCTGGCATACCTGTACATGGTCGTCGCTATGGTCATGATTTCTCCATCGGATCTACTGTTTCATTTAGTTGTGATCCAGGATACAGGCTGAATCATGAAGAGCCCCTTCTATGTGAGAAAAACCACTGGTGGAGTCATCCACTTCCAACCTGTGATGGTAAGAATTCATTCAATATGCAAAATAAACTGATTTATAAACCAAAAAGAAATCAACAAAATCTTTATAAAATGTGAGGCTGAACATAGATATAAATATTTCATATGTTTAAAAGAATATCTTGAATTCTGCCAGTTTTATATTATCAAACCATTATAAAGAAACAAAAGAAAGAATATTGATAATCAGCCAAACTTACCCCGTGACGAAGGATACTATATGTATTTTTAAAATGTGTTGAGGTAACCATTTTAGGTGCCTAGTGTGTGCTTGTATTCCTTGAAAAAATAGCATTGAAAATGTCAAATTGGTGTCAGATGAACACAATGAAGAGATAGAGCATTTACCTCCTGCCTGAAAGGCATCATGTACTAGTCCAAGTTTTATCTAGCTACACAGCACTGTGGCAATGTACCAGACTGCCCTGTAGTGACAAGTTCCTAGCTATAGAAAATATTATGCCAGTGTCCTTACTGCTTCTTTGTTTCTTTGGAGAATAAGTCAGCAATCCTTTATTTTTCAGAAAACACATATGAAGATACAGTGAAAGAAGCTGCTTTCCTAAGATTGGGAAGTGCTTGCACACTTGCTTTATAAAAAAGCACATACCTTAAATCTATTCATTATTTAGTTCTGGGCTTTAATTTTTATTTATAACACTATTTCTAACTTATATTCTCACTCTTTTGCCAAGTGGAAGATCACATTTGTCATTTCATAATTAAGTTTTCAAATACTGGCAGTGTCATCATTTTTTTTGTAACAGCTTTAGGTCAATTTGTTTTTATAACGAGGTTTAAAAGAATCATCAGCACATCTTCCCTGTATTTGGTACAATTTGTAATTGTCAGCATTCTTGTGGTTGTAAGTGACAGAAACCCACCTCTAACTGATTTTAAAAAATAAAAGCAGAATTTGTTGTTCAAAGTTTCAAACTTAGAAAAGGTATGGGTGGCATACTTCTCATTGCTAATTATAATCATGAATTCAGATGTTTTCAAGGATATCTCCATTTCCATCTTGGCTTTTCTCTCTCTGTTGGCATCATTCTCTTTAATTGCAGCCAGGCTTTTTCCATACAGGAAATTGGAGGTGAAGAATACAATCTCAGGAAGATGAAAACATGTAACCTCATATTTCCATATTCCAGAGAAGAATGAGAGTTCTTCCTTGTTATTCTAATCAGAAAAATCCTGGGAAAGGTCTCTGATCAGTCCATACATGTACCAGTAACTGTAGTAAAGGAGAAAAGCCCTTTATAATTGGCTCTCTCCAAGTCGTGTGCCCGGGTTGGAGACAAATGATAGTGGTGTAAAGGTACTATGTTTGTCAGGTTCAGTGAAGCCACATGATTGGCATGAGTAAATTCACCAAGATAAAAAGGTGTGGTGGCAATGCTATCAGAAGAAGCAGCAAAATGAAAAATAACATCCAAGTATGCCAGCATGCTTAAATATTATTAATAGTAAAAGTGAGTGTATCTAGTTTTCCGGGAAGCAACATAGCCCTCATCATTTCTTGTCAATGCAGCTGCAATCAACCTTAAATTCATTATCTAACTACTTCAATCTAACCTCCATTCTTCATGTTTTACCCCATTTCATGTTATACCCCATGTCGAAAACGCTTAGGGATTGTCATTTCATTTCATTCATTTCCTAGGGATGAAAGTCCAAATCATTAATCATGGAATTCATGATTCTTAACCATGTGGACTCCATCCTTTCCAGTTCTGTCTCCTTCCAGAATCTTACCTCTTTATTTATTTGGGGTTTTTTTGAAAGATCAGATCATGTCACATTGAATGAACCTCCATCTTGATCTATTCTCCTCTTTTGTATCCCCATTTCATTCTGAGCATAACTGGGCAAGGGCTAAATTATATTCATTTTTTGAATGTCTGTGCTTTGTATAAAGCAACTAAAAGTAACTACATATAGCTAGTAAACTGATTTGTTTAGTCCTTTCCTTCAGTTTAAACTTTTTCCCCAGAGGAAACTAATCTAAACTTCCTGGGGTTAAAGGGAGGAAAAGTGAATAAACAGAATTTATTTTCCTAATCTTAGAATGTAACCTTCACTGGCCTTGATTGCCTGGATACTCAAGGTATGGCATGCCTCACTTTTATATACACATCTGCTCTTATTGCTTCTTCATAGCCCATGGTTAATTAATTCAGAAAACACACCAGTCAATGAGGGTTAGTGGTGATAATAATAGTTAACATTTAATGAGGGTTTACCATGTGCTAGCACTGCTATAGGTACTTTACATATATTAACTCATTTTATTAAAATAACTATGTGGTAAGCTACTATGGTCACCACTTAACAGGTGAGAAAATTAAGGCAAACAGAGATTAAGTACCTTGCCCTGTGTCATCCCACTAGTTAATGGCAGAATCAGGGTTGAAACTCAGGCAGCCTTGATCCAGATCCCACGCACGAGTCCACTATTACACTGCCTCCTGCCCACATTCTCCACAACAGTAAAGCACTAAGATTCTTTAAAATGCAAGTACAATCATAGGTTTGTTATTCTTTCCTTACTGATGCCACATGTTTAAGAATTGTGTAAAGAGAATACATATAGCTTAAATAGTTTATGTATACTCTGTACTCCTTGAAATATGTGACTGAAAAATAGGACCTTTTTTGCTATCGATTATATTATACGGAAGAACACTTTTAATTCAATTCTATTTTTGTATACTTATGTTTCTGAGTAGAAAATTCATCTTTCTAAATTGTTGTTTCATTATTGAAACCTTGAATCTTGAACCTCGAGTGAGAAATGGTTCAGTTATATTCTGCGTTATTTAGTATATTATTTGATACCTTATCTTTCACTGTGCATTTCTTGAGAGGTCTCTTTACTTTCCCTTTGATCTCTTATGTCTACTCTTCAGAAAGAAACCAGAGTAATTATTTTATAAGTTAAGGCAGATCAGCGCACTCCCATTCCCAGAATATTCTAGCACTTAGCTTCCCAAGAAGAATAAAATCCAAAAACTTGCATGACCGAATTGCCGCCAGGTAATCCTGGCCCTGACTACCTCCTACGCCTCTTCTCTCACAACTTTCTCCCTCATTCTTGCCACTGCATTCCTACCATGCAGGTCTTCTGGCTTTTATTCAAGTGTTGAGGATCCCTCCCTCACTCCTCCCATTCCATCTTTCCAAATCACCTCTCATTTTTTCCTTCTTCCTGCAATAGGATTCATACAGTCATATGTCCTTCTTCCTAAATTTACTCACTCTCCACTTAAAAGTCATATCACTGAAAACTCCCCATAAGAGAATAATCCCTGTCATGCCACTTGTATTTTTCTTCATAGTATTTACCACCCTCTAACATTATCTTTATGTATTTGTTGTCTGCTTTTTTTTTTTTAACCAAAATGCAAGTTCTATATGGCAGGAACTTTGTTCACTGTTAATGTCCTCAGTATCAAGAATAGTTCAGTTCCTGTCTCACAGTTGGTGCTCAATAAATCAGAGTTTAATGAAAGAATGAGCAGAGGATTCTTTCCAGCCTTTTGGGGATACTTACTATGCTTTGATTTTGCATATTTATTTTCTGCCATTTGTCTTCAGTCAGCATTTTTCATTTCCACTAGAATGTCCTACCCCTTACCAACACTGTTTTTACCAAATTCCTAGTCAATTTTTTTTAATTTGTCTCCAGCTTAATCTTTTGTCCATATGTTCTTCTTCCAATTTTATTGAGATGTAATTAACATACAGCACTATGTAAGTTTAACATGTACAGCAATAATGAGTTGATTTACATACATCATGAAATGATTTTCACAGTAAGTTCAGTGCACATCTACTATTTCATATAAAAATTAAAGAAATTAAAAAAATGAGAACTCAGGATTTACTCTCTTAACTTTCATATATAACATACAGCAGTGTTAATTAAGTTTATCATGTTATACATTAAAACTTAGTGTCTTCATTAAGCTTTCCTTGGATAAAGCATCTGGGCAAAATCTCAGCTTTTCTTGGGCCCTGTAGTTCTCTACTTTTCATGGATTTTTTGCTACTTTATAACCACCTATTAATTCACTAAATCAATATTTGTTAACTATATTTTGTAGGCACTAAAGAAATATTGTTGAACATGAGCAAACATTATATGTTCTCCTTGGGCTAGTGGAGTAGATAGTAGTTATACTCATTTTCTTGTTTTCCTTATTATTATTTTTTTTTTACAAATACTAATATGATAGATTTAAGTTCAAATACATAATTACATTAATGTAAATGGGCTTCAATTGAAAGACAAAGATCATCAGACTGTGTGTTAGTTTCCTATTGTTGCTTTAACAAATTACCACAAATTTAGTGGCTTAAAACAACACAAATTTATTATCCTAAAATTCTGGAGATCAGAAGTCCAAAATGGGTTTAATAGGCTAAAATCAAGGTGTTGGCAGGGTAATGTATTCTTCTGGAGACTCTAAGGGAGAATCCATTCCCTTGCTTTTCCTAGCTTTTAGAGTCCACTTGCATTCCTTGCCTCAAACCCTCTTATGTTATCAAAGCCAGCAGTGTACTAGAAGTTTTCTGGTAGCTTCTTTAGGGTTTTCTATGTATAATATCATGTCCTCTGCGAAGAGTGACAATTTTACTTCTTTTCCAATTTGTATTCCTTTTATTTCTTTTTCTTCTTTGATTGCAGTGGCTAAAACTTCCAAAACTATGTTAAATAATAGTGGTGAGAGTGGGCACCCTTGTCTTGTTCCTTTTCGTAGAGGGAATGCTTTCAGTTTTTCACCATTTAAAATGATGTTGGCTGTTGGTTTGTCATATATGGCTTTTATTATGTTGAGGTGATTTCCTTCTGTGCCCACTTTCTGGAGAGTTTTTATCATAAATGGATGTTGAATTTTGTCAAAAGCTTCATCTGCATCTATTGAGATTATCATATGGTTTTTATCCTTCTATTTGTTAATATGATATATCGCAATGATTGATTTGCATATATTGAAGAATCCTTGCATTCGAGGGATAAACCCCAGTTGATCATGGTGTATGATCTTTTCAGTGTGCTGTTGGATTCTGTTGGCTAGTATTTTGCTGAGGTTTTTTGCATCTATATTCATCAGTGATTATTGGCCTCTAATTTTCTTTTTTTGTGACATCGTTGTCTGGTTCCTTATTATATTCTTGAGGTCAAGAACCATGCATTCTTCTTGCTCCTGCAACATATATTTTTAAAAGACACCTGCTAAACATAAGTGGTTAGATTTAAAACAAAACTAAGCAGCATGTTTTACTAGTAACTTTGATTAGATCTCACTCTTGAATACCTCTCTGGTGTTTTCATAGTAGTGAGATTTGAATGACTCTAGGGAAGGTCAGACAGGAAAAACCAGGATAACATTCTGCTTTGGCCACAAGTGTCAAGGGCAGCATATATATGAGAAGCCACAGCTAAAATATGTGGACATAAAGTTGTTATGAGTACTAGGGGTAAAATTCAGGTCATATGCCATGTATAATTCAACCCTTCAGGAACTAGGCATTGTTAATTAAGGTAGCTACCCTGTTTGATAAACAGGTAGATAGACCACATGTCCTGAATTGCCTAAGACAAGCCTTGTTTCCACTGTTTGTCTTGGCACTCTAATTTCTCCCTCAAAATTTCCCATTTTGTTTGAAAAACAATATAGCCATCCTATTTGGGGGGAAATTTAGAACTAAAGCGATTACATGATTTTCTGTGTCACCTCATTAAAGGCAGAACCCAAAATTGAACTGAATGTACTTAATCTTTATAATTTCCCTATTTCTTCCATATTATTGAAAGATTTGAGTACATAGACTAACATAGCAAAAGAGTACACGGATTGATGTTTAGGATCCAAGAATTCAATAAGTATGGTGCATAGAACTCAAGTAATAAATGAGGGTATACAGTTCAACGTAGGAAGACCTAGAAATAAGAAAAGAGCAAGTTTGAGGTTAAAAACAAACAAAAAATCATAATGGGATTTGTAATAGGTAGCTATATCTTTGTTCCATTGCAGTACTTGAAGTGGTTTGATTGATAATGGTCTAGAAACATTCTTTTCTTTATGACAGTTTAGCACTTGTCAACTGTATATCTCTGCCAAGTGCAAGGTGTAATTTTCTGAGTTTGAGCAATTACCTTAAAGGGCTTGATTTTTGAGGAAACTTCACTATTTTAAAACTCTTATTGATTCTTATCATGCAATCCAGGTAGTGATCATATGTGGAAAAAAATCGGAAAAAAAAAGCTAATAGCCAAGATTATTGTATATCTGGCTAATTGCTCTCAGCTCATATTTTGGGCGATTGTTGTGACTTTGTTGTGCTACTGATCTTTGTCCTTTTAGATGCTTTTCTTTGCCAGCTGTTTGCTCTAACATAAAGTAACTGTTTTTTTATATAAATTTATTTATTTATTTATTTATTTATTTGTTGGCTGTGTTGGGTCTTCATTACTGCACATGGGCTTTCTCTAGTTGTGGCGAGTGGGGGCTATCTTCATTGTGGTGCATGGGCTTCTCATAGTGGTGGCCTCTCTTGTTGTAGAGCATGGGCTCTAGGTGCGTGGTCTTCAGTAGTTGCGGCACATGGGTTCAATAGTTGTGGCTCATGGGCTCTGGAGTGCAGGCTCAATAGTTGTGGCGTACAGGCTTAGTTGCTCCACAGCATGTGGTATCTTCCTGGGGCAGGGATCGAACCCGTCTCCCCTGCATCGGCAGGTGGATTCCTACCCACTGCGCCACCTAGGAAGTTCTAAAGTAACTGTTTTTTCATGTTTATTTTGTTGCTCCCTAAATTCTCTGCTGTGTTTCAAGGATTCATTTGATATACAATTTGTCTATCTTCCAACCACAAGAACATATAAACCTATTGTGTCTGTTGCAAAAGTGTTTGTATCCCTAAAGACATATGGCATCATTTTGCAAGATTGTTGGGATAAATAGGAATTCCTTCAGAAGAGGTGATGTAAAGGATAAGACAGGAGATCCATGGCATCCTTTTGAGACGCTCTTGTTCTAATGAAGTTTACTATGTGAATGGTCACATATTCTCTTGAACTGATGACTTAATTCTCAGAATTTCTTTATAAAATGTTCTTGGAGAAGTTTTCTTAGTAGTTTCTATACCACTGTGCCTTTTACAATGTATTTGAGTTCCATTTTCTACCTGAAAATAAATCTTATTTATAAAACTTCTTTTTTTATTTATCTTAATATTTAGGCCTCTCATGATTGATTCTAATAGGCTATTTGATTTCTTCTTACACTTTCTTAGCATTAACAGGAAGGGACCATTTTAGAGAAACAAGCATCATCAGATTGAGAATATATAAATAATAAGTTAACCAATTCAAAAATTAAGACAACTCATTCTTGCATTAGCATCTATCACTGTGCATTATGTCAATACACAATGATTGTTCAGAAAGCCAATAATATAAAGCAAATACAATTCTAAACATTTGCTATGTAAAATGATCTCATTTAGGGACTTCCCTGGTGGTGCAGTGGTTAAGAATCCACCTGCCAATTCAGGGCACACAGGTTCTATCCCTGGTCTGGGAAGATCCCACACACCACGGAGCAACTAAGCCCATGCACCCAACTACTGAACCTACACTCTAGAGCCCATGAGCTACAACTACTGGGCCCACGTGCCACAGCTACTGAAGCCCACGTGCCTAGAGCCCATGTTCCACAACAAGAGAAGCCACTGCAGTGAGAAGCCTGCACTCCGCAATGAAGGGTAGCCCCTACTCACCGCAACTAGAGAAACCCTGAGCGCAGCAACAAAGAACCAATGCAGCCAAAAATAAATAAATAAATACATTTAAAAAAAATGATCTCATTTAGAAAGATGAAGGATTTCATTAGGTGGGTGAAAATGCTGCTGCTGCTGCTAATGGCAAATTGTTTTAATCACACAGGAAGCCAGTGACAAATGAGAATCCATAGAATATACATCAATTAAAGATAAAAACACAGACAAGTGTACTGACACATTTAGGTCTGAAGTGTTTAAAGAGAGAGTGATTTGAGGATGAAGCTATTAAATGAATCTCTGAGTAAATGAATGATCCCTTTGAATAATGTTTATATAGATTGATCATTTGAGGTAGAATGCTAAAAAGTCAAACATGTGAAGGACATCATAGTTTGCTATAGTGTGGAGTTTTTTTTGGTAGAAAAAAAAACTTGTTATGTGGGAAAATAATCAGCACTTGATTTGAGTCAGCTTAAGGTCATGGACCCTGGAACTAGACTGCTTGAGTTCTCTCTGTACCTGCTTTCTCATCTGTAAATTGTGAATAATTATAGTACTTTTCTCATAGGGTTGTTATGGGGTTAATTGAGTTAATAAAAAAAAAGTCTTCAGAGTACCAGTCACATTGTAAGTTCAATATGAGTGGTCTTGTTTTTGCTAAAAACTAGTGAGTAGTTGCAATTTTATCCTAAGTTTTATTAGATACAAAATAAAGTACAAGTATTTTTATATTTTCAGTTTCATCTTTCAGAAAAACATGAGAGATTTAATCACATTCTTTCCCATTGTTTACTATGAAATTCCATTGAGTCAGTTCCTTTCAAGGCCTTTATCCAATACTAATATTCTCAAATAATAGAAACTTTTACAGTCATAAAAATACGCTCTGTATTTTGTCATCTGATTATAATCAAAGAAACAATATAAATTTTCATTAATAATATGTTACTGACCATTTCTCCTAAACATTTTAAAGTGTTTGTGGTTACTGAACTTTATTCATTTATCTGCAAAATGTTAATTTAATGTCTACCTTCAACACATATGGTAGGTACAGTTTACAGACAGCAAATTTCTAAGAAATGCTCTGAGTACAGAAAGAAGGATATTTAAAAAGTGGCTTATTTGAAAGAATTTTGATGTATAGAAGAGCTTTCCTTCTACAACTGGTACACATACCAAATACACGCACATGCATGCACAGGAGCACGTGTCTGATGTACTTTCTAAAACTTCACATTTCTCTTTTTCCTTGTTTTTTGTGTTTAATTTAATTAACTAATTCAACTCTTTTAATTGTAATGCTTCTGTTCACTGATTTTTACTCTTGCAATGTGAAACATAGCCCTCTCAAAAAGAGATTGTAGGTTTTAATCCAATAGAGCATTTTCACTCATCACATTTCTCTCAGCAAATTCATATCATTTTGTATTGTTAGGTTTTTTTTTTTAATCTGACTCTCATAATGGAGAATATAATGAAATATAGTGTATTAGGAACAAATTATTATATGTAAAAATCTAATAAAATAATAAATAGTCCTCTGTCAAGAAGCAGAATGAATTACAAGAAGAATTTTAAAAGGTCAACTTAATACCACCATTATCAGTAAGATACAGTGGAAATGTTATACCTAGGCCTTAACTTGATCACAAAAGCACAATGAGGCTTTTTTTTTAAAAATTGAAGGAAAATTGAAAGTTGCAGTAAGAATAATCACCAATAAAGGCCCCGTGCAGGTTCTAAATAGGAGCCTGGACTACTAGACCATAAATATTATTGTAAATGCCTTAATAATAAATGGAATTGGAAGCATAGGCTTATCTTGATCTCAAGAAGGTGGCCTATAAGACAACTCCAAGAGAGGTACTGGTCAAGACCTTTCTTTATTCCTCAGTGAAGTAAAAGAAATAGCAAAGGGAAGATTGGTTTTTAATTGTGTATATATTTGTGTAAGTGTAAGCCTGCATGCTTAAATACTTCTAGGAACTACAGACCTAACTATTTGTAATCAGGTCAGTGTAGAATAGCAGCCAGATTGCCTCAACTCTTCCTTCTCAGCATTGCTACTTGGAAAAAATCATGGAAGAGAATAAAGCCACAACTCACTTTTCTAGTGTTCTAGGGAAGTCAAGCAAGTATCAGAGCAAATAAGACTGTATGTTGCATTCACAGTTCTTACTACCCTTACCCATGTTGCCCACATCCAAAAGAGTATGCATCTCCAAGTGGAATAGAATAAGGAGTCAATGTTGCTCTGCTTCCACTACAATATACATTCTTACCTGACTATATTTTTGTTTCCTTTAATTTTTAATACTGATAAAATTATCTGGCATATCATAACCACTGATGGTAGAAGGCACTGTAAGCTGTGATTTATTCTAGAGTAATTGAACATTGAATCAAATTTAAACTTCTTTGACCTCAGTTCATAAACATTTATTTATTTTTATTATCTTGGAGTATTTACTTAAAAATCAGTATCCTCTTAGAAACCCCTTTTTGTTCATGATATTTCCCAGAGAAATACACAAGTGCAGAGGCAGCCTTCAAAATTTCAGTTTACTTCAGTTTTAAAAGGAGTTTTATGAAGAATGTCACACATCCCCTTTAGGAATCTAAAATAAATAATTTTGTGTAATTAAAAATTTGTTTTCTTAAAGCTTAGTAAAAGAGGGACTGCTAAACAATTAATTATTCATGTTTAATTTACAACTAATTTATGCAAATGTTGCTTATAATTAGAAATGTGTAAGATAAGTATGTACTTCAAAGGCAAATGTGGGAAGTTGAGCTAAATTCTCTTGGGGCCAGTATTAATTCTCAGATACTGTTACATACCTTTTTCTTCTCTAGTGCTGCTGTAAAGGATGAAATGATTTCCTAGTATTGGAAGAGGTCTTTACACACTCCTGGTATTACCAGGATTTAACTTAAGCAAAGATAATCAGGCTCATTCTATTTTAAGAGAGATTTGTTCAGCCTCTGCCTCTCTAACTATGACTGATCAGATGACTGTATTTCTTTGTACTTTCAGCATTATGTGGAGGAGATGTTAGAGGGCCTAGTGGAACAATCTTATCACCTGGTTACCCAGAATTTTATCCAAATTCTCTGAATTGTACATGGACTGTTGATGTAACCCATGGAAAAGGTAATTTGCCTCTTGCAATGATAATGGGCTATCTTCTCAATTTTCATTGCATCTATTTTTATTTCATTATCCTTTACAATGTCATTTTGCATGAACAAAAACAGATCAGTATTAAAATATGCTAACACAAAATTCAATTTGAGTAACTGCAGCAGAGGATTATATTTACTTTTCTGTAGTATTACAATATACTCATATTTTTGTCAGAATGGTAATATGAGATATTTATTTTCTTTTGATATATTAAACTAATATTACTTGGAATTTTCATATCAATAAAATCTCAAATAGGATGGCTTTTGTCTGGCACAGTGTTAAGAAGTTGATTTCAAAAGTTCAGAGTGGAATAGGAAGATACTCTGAAATGTGGAACCAATTGTAAAGCAAACAGTACATATTTGTATACACTTGTTTTTAAAATGTCTATGATTATTTATTATAGCTATATTTCTTGTATAAATTTGTAACCATTCTAGAAATATTTGTCTCAACTTTTCTGTCAGAACTGCAGTTATATCTCACATAGTTGAATGAGAGTATAAAATTACACTTTACATATAACTATACACATAACATCGTAGATGTTAGTAATGTCCTTTGAACAAACAAATGAAAGTTCTTGCAGTACTAAATATGATTCACTCATGTAATACAACCAAAACAGTATATTAGCAGTATAAGTGATTAAGGCAATAATTTGAAACTGGGAAAATGGGCATTCTAATATATCAAAACAAAAATGGATGAAAATTATTTACCTGAAAATATCTACATGCTAATCTTTTTAAAAAGAGTTAATTTATTCATATTAAAAACTGCCTTGGAGAAGTAGTTTTTGTTTTAGCTCTATTGTTATATTATTCTTATTGTTTTTTACTATTACACTGTACTTATTGACTTTACCATAGAAGATCTAAAAGAAAAAACCCTCAAAATCCTCGCAATGAGAGGATGTTATAATTTTAAAAATTAAAGCTTTATTTAATACTTTGAATTCATTGTGTTTTTTACACAGTGTGTTTTTAACGCTTCTGTTCAACTATGTGAGATATCTGCAGTTCTGATAGAATATTTGAGATACAAATGAAGTTTCTCTTTATTAAAATTATACATCCTTTTACTGACAGTGAGGATTATGTAGGAATTGTTATTGTAATGAAATTAAATATTACTGAGAAAAAATGCCATTAAAATGAGTATTCTGGTATCGTACAGCAGGAATGAGGTGGAAGACTTTGTAATCTGTCATTTTTGTTGTATTCCATAATAGAAGACTCTTTGTTGGAAGTTAACCAAAGCATCCTATTATTCCAGTGTGTAGTGGATTAATGGAGTTTAAAATAAGCTTCCTTGTATTATACAAGAAAATGGAGGGCTATATACTGCTTGCAGTGTAAACAGAGGTTTAATTAACACTTAAGGTTTTGCATCTTCACAGGTTGCAAGTGTTAATTAAACCTGTATTTACACGGCAAGAAATGCAGATTATATGCTTTTCTTTTAAGAGCCAACAAAATTTGTTGAAAGTACAGCTATTCTAAAGTATAGCCAAAGTTATGTGAAGGATAATCTCTTAAAGTTGGAAGGAATTGTCAAGGTAATATAATTTAACCTCTCACCCAGCACACAACACACACACACATACACACAACATGACACCCTCAAGGTCATAGTTAGTGTCATGACTATAACTAAAACCTAGATGTTCATGATATTTTGACTTCAAGCCCAAGTTTTTTCATATATTTATGTAACAAAAATTGCCTTAATAGGGCTTCTTGAATTATCACTTTTATGTGAAGGTACTATGATGTTGAAATCACTGACTTTTTCTCACTGTTCCTCAACACCCATTGCCCTGTTAAGATTGTATATCTTTGCCTGTCCAATTCTTCTTCCTGAAATGTCCATCCCAGGGTTGCTCTTCCACAAACATCTGTTCACTTTTGAAGGTCATTGCCTTCAGAAGCCTCTACTGATCCCTCTGACAAACTAGTTATCTCTATTTCTATGCTCACATTAATCACTTTTATAGCACTTAGAATGTTTCAAGTTTTAGTTTATGTATCTTTTTCCCTCAGATAGACCATGAGTTATTTACAATCTTCTAAATTTTTACATTCCATAATGCCTATAATATAATAGGTTCTTAGTATCATATTCTTGTTTGGATTAATTGACCTTAAGCAGAAGGTCTTACATTGTTTTGCTGTAGTGAAAACAGATTTTATTGCTTAAACCATAATCTGAGAAATAGAGGCTTCCTTTTACAAAGTAGTTGACTAGGACAGAGTGACATGAAAACAATTAAGTTTCACACTGAAGGATTGAACAGTAACCATAGCTAACACCTGCTGAGCACTTCCTCTGTGAAAGCACTGTGTCAAGTCATCCCCTATTTTGTCTCATTTAAACTTTAAGACAACCCTATTAGAACCCCATTTTTCAAATGGATAAAGTGTGTCTCTGAAAGGTTATGTATATAATACTTGACAATGGGCTTGAACGACTATCAGAATTTTTAACATTCCCACATATTAATTCAGTGCATGTCAGAGAGAAGAACATTTTTCTAAGAAAAACATGCATAATGAAATTTTCCTTCTTTTTTGTCCATCTGCTCTTCTATTATCTGACTAATTTTTCTTAGTTTTATTCTCTGACTGAAATCAAATTGACTTAATCTGAATTTCCATGCATGTTATTTTGTAAACTTAGATATCAGTTAATGTAGATGGTAAAGCATCTTCTCCTTGCCACATTGACACCCCATTCTCATTTACATCTGTCTAGTGTCAACTACCACATTTATATTGAAAAACATTTGAAAGACTGACTTAATTTCTGTACCCCTCGGAAAAAGGGATCATTGTGGAGAGAGAGAGAAATAAAAAAGGTGTTACATTCTGAAAAAGAGTTTGAAAAATAGTATCACGGTTCATTTAAAATCTTTTCCAAATTGAAATCACTGGCCCATTATGTAATAATAGTTCATCTTATCATTACTTACATTTGTTTTGGTCTCATTTTATATCACTTTTCATTTTTTTAACAAACAAGGGCTAAATTTGGAGTTTGGGATTAACATATACACACTACTATATATAAAATAGATAAACAACAAGGACTTACAGTATAGCACAGGGAACTATATTATATTCAATATCTTGTAATAATCTATAATGGCAAAGAATGTGAAAAAGAATATATATATGTGTGTATATATATGTAATATCTGCATCACTTTGCGATTTACTTGAAATTAATGTAACTTTGTAAATCAACTATACTTCAGTTGAACAACAACCACAAAAAACAATGAGGACTCCAAGACTATCTAGAATTATTTGGAACTATAAAGTTGATGAATAATGTTAAAGAATGTTACTTTATCATACTCCAGGTTTTGGGATTTTTTAATGAAGATTTTGGTGATTCTTTTAGATCAAGTAAGAAAATTTATTAAGCACTTCAAGAGAAAGATGAATGTGGTGTCATCCTTTATTTCATCTGGCACCTTACATACAGTGTGGTGTGTGTGTGCACTTGCGTGTGAGTAATTTTTAGTCTTTTACATGCATTTGAGACAAGGTCATTAGGCACTCACCTGAGACCATAATGCAATGCCATACCATACTCACCAAAAAAGAACAAATGAAAAAATAAAAAATTTTCAGACTTCCCTGGTGGCACAGTGGTTAAGAATCCACCCACCAATGCAGGGGACATGGATTCCATCCCTGATCTGGGAAGATCCCACATGCGGCAGAGCAACTAAGCCCATGTGCCACAACATCTGAGCCTGTGCTCTAGAGCCTGCAAGCCACAACTGCTGAGCCCACATGCGGCAACTACTGAAGCCCTAGTGCCTAGAGCCTGTGCTCTGCAACAAGAGAAGCCACCACACTGAGAAGCCCATGCACCACAACGAAGAGTAGCTCCCACTCGCCACAACTAGAGAAAGCCCGCACACAACAATGAAGACCCAATGCAGCCAAAAATAATTAATTAAGTAATTAATTTTTTAAAAAGTACCAAGAAGCAAGAGAAAATACTCCTGAAAGGAACACAAAGAAGTCAAAGATATGAAGAACTAAACTGAAATTTTAGAACTGAAAAACTACGGTAACTAAAGTAAGAACTCATTGGATGGACTCAGTCATAGAAAGGAGATGACATGGGAAAGAGTCAGTGAATTTGAAGATAAGTAACAGAAATTATTCAGTCTTAACAATGAGAAAAATATGGGGTGGGCTGGGGAAAAAATGAACAGCACCTCAGAGACTAATGGGACAAAAGCAAAAGAGGAGAGAACAAACAAACTTTCAAGTATTGATGAAGATACAGAGCAACTAGATTTGTTGATGAAAATGTAAATTGGCACAGCCACTTTGTAAGGAAGTATCTATTAAGGCTGAAATATATATAGACACACACATATATACATATATATATGTATTTGCCATGAGCCAGTAATTCTATTCCTAGATATGTATCCAACAGAAACAAGTACATTATGTTCTTTAAAAGCATACTTGAATGTTCATAGCAGCACCATCTGCATTCTTGCTAAAATGCAAACAACCTAAATGTCCATCAACTTTTGAACAGATGAATGTGTTGTATTCACAAAATGAAATGGATCACTAAAAATAAACAACTTACAGGCACACACAAAAGTAGAGATAAATCTCATATACTTAATATTGAGTAAAGAACTCAGACCCAGGACTTCCCTGGTGGTACAGTGGTTGAGAATCCACCTGCCAATGTAGGGGATATAGGTTCAATCCCTGGTCCAAGAAGATCCCACATGCTGCAGATCAAATAAGCCCCTGTGCCACAACTAGTGATCCTGTGCTCTAGAGCCTGCAAGCCACAGCTACTGAGCCCGTGCCACAACTACTGAAGTGCACTCACCCTAGAGCCTACATACCACAACTACTGAGCCCATGTGCTGCAACTACTGAAGCCTGCATGCCTAGAGCCAGTGATCTGCAACAGAGACGCCACTGCACTGAGAAGCCAGCACACCGCAATTGAAGACCCAATGCAACCAAAAATAATATAAACTCAGACCCAACAGAGTATAATGTTATATGAATCCATTGTATAAACTACAAAGAAAAGTAGTCAAACTAGTCTATCCTATTAGAAGTTGAGTGAGTGGTTACTTTTGCCAAAGCACTTCTATTTTAAATAAAGGATGTAAATTTTCCTTAAAATTTTCAGAAAACTCATGTGATTTCTTCATAGGCATTAATTTTAAAATCTTATTTCCAGGCAGTTTCCAAGACATGACTTGTTATATACCTTATAGAGAAGCTAAAGGAAATAAACAAACAGAAAAGACCCAAAAGAAAGACATTATACTATACATTTAGAATATTTTATAGCAGTGCCTTTCATTTTCAGAGAAATCAATTATAAAACGAGTCCTGACTTTTGTTAATTTGGTAACTCTGAGCGTTTTAATGATATACTTTATGAGTCTAATTTTCTCTTTTTCTTAATAGGTGTACAGTTCAACTTTCACACCTTTCATTTGGAAGACCATCATGACTACTTACTGATCACAGAAAATGGTAGTTTCACCCAACCGCTAGCACGCCTGACTGGTTCAGAACTTCCTTCAACAATCAATGCTGGTCTCTATGGAAATTTCAGGGCTCAGCTGCGCTTCATTTCAGATTTTTCAATATCATATGAAGGATTCAATATTACATTCTCTGGTAAGAAAATAACTTTAAAAATCAGATTTTTAAAAGTATGAGCATAACTTATGTATGACAAAATGGAGAGGGAATAAAAGAGAGAAGAAAAAAAAGCAAAGAAATTATCTGCCAACAAATTTTAAGGAAACTTTGAAATGTCTTGATGATCATCTATAGTAGTATATTAAAAGGAACCCTTAAACAGTAGCAAAAAATAAATCAATTCATTAAAAATCTATTAGAAATACAATAAATGCATTTCTTTAAGTTGCACTTCTGCAGAATTCTGAGAGAAAAACTTGCTAAAAATGTCAGGTGAACTTAAATTGGAAATTCATACATATATTTAAAGTTTCAATTAGGCCATAAATGAAATGTTGATTAAACCAGTGATATTCTAGCTTTGTGTTCCAGGGAAAAGGCATAGTTTATAGGCCAAGATTAAGATAAACTTAATTTATTCATTTGGAACTAGATAATCTAGAAACAAATTAATGTGATCACCCTTTTATTAGATGAGATTAACCTCATCTATAGGCAACATCACTTGGATTCCAGGAAAAAAAATTGTAAGACCAAGTGAATAAAAAAATATTCTTATTGGTTCTACTTTCTAGTTAAATGGAATAGTGAGAGAGAATGCAGAAACAAATCAATAAGTAAAAGTTATGCCAACTTAACATTAAATTTATATTACAGCTGTATATAATTATATAAATAATATATAATTTATATAAATAAAATCATAAAAATACTAACCTTGTTCTTCAACTGTTATTCTAGTATTTGCATGGAAAATACTTGTCTTCTAAAATAAAGATATTTCATAGTGAATAGCAAATGAGCATAACCAATTTTAACCTAGAATGTTAAAAGTATATCCAAATAAGTTTTTTAAACAATAAAATAATAGCTCATCAGCATGAAATAGTCCCTCTTGTTCTCCATTGCAATTACATACTAAGTGTGTGCTCTGGGAATATTTTTAGATAAGCTGCTACTTCTTAGGACTATATATAAATTATAATATTGCTGTTTAATTAACTCTACTCTCTCATACCCTGAAGAGTGTTTAACTGTTCATTTTAATGATGTTCATTCATTGCTTGAGAAAATTTTCTTGTATAAATCTACAATATACAATTTTCAGTTTATGGGCATTTCAGTCTTACATAAAACCTTACATCTGAAAGTCACATGTTTTTCAGAATATGGATTAATTGAATTTCATGTACACTAGAGGCACAAGAGCCTTTGTCATTTAGACTGAAACCGTTAAGTAAAAATCATTTCAAAATGCAAATGATTTCATTCCAAATGTTATTTTGCATTTGAAAATATGAATCTATTATGCCATTATTATAAGTCAAAAACCTGTGAAATGGAAATGTTTCTAATGCAGAAGAGAAAACATGAGATAAATATTTACATTTTCAATGTATCACTCAGAAGGTGACATTTTCTCATCTGTATTGAATTTAACACATGAGTATTCATTAAATTATTATATCTTTCACAAAAGAAGAGAAGTATGTGTGCCATACCATATACCCATAATTATATATATAGTCACTTTTAAAATGTATGGCTGGCCCTAAAAGCATCCAGTTGCACATAATAGGAATAATACCCTAAAAGGTTACTACTAACATTTTCTTTGTTCTCCTCTTCATCCAATTACAGAGTATAATCTAGAACCTTGTGAAGATCCTGGAATTCCTCAATATGGTAACCGAATTGGGTTCAGCTTTGGGGTTGGTGACACTCTGACCTTCTCATGCTCATCAGGTTATCGTCTGGAAGGGACATCAGAGATCATCTGTCTTGGTGGTGGCCGACGAGTGTGGAGTGCACCTCTGCCAAGGTGTGTGGGTACGTGGTCAGCTGCTTTCATTTGCTTGTATGTGTAGTCACTGTCCATGGAGTTGCATGGTTATACACCCTTCGTTTTTTATAATCTGTTGAATTTTTTCATTTATTTCATATTAGTTATTTCAGTGTTTTTTCCACTTGGCAATCTGGTATACCTCAATTAACTTCTCAACTGCTCTATTCAACCAACCATGCTTCTAAATTTGTTTTCAGATGATGGGAATAAGGAATGAAGAGATAGATAGATGATAGATAGATAGATGATAGATACATAGATAGATAGATAGATTAGGTAGATAGATAGATGATAGATAAACATAGATGTTAGAATCATATTTTGAGAGCTTACAGAAAATTGCATTCTTGTATTCTATTAATAGATGAGTTTTCATCACTTCCGACTGAAATTTTGACAATATTTTATAACTAGAATTAACATTATGAAAGATGATTACAAGGGAAAATAATAAATAATTTAAGGGCTATGCAAGCAAGTATTGACCCAATATGTGCAATCTATAGAATTAATATATTATGATAGATGAGTTACAATGGGGATTCATTTCATGTTGTGAGATAAAGAAAAGCAGTAATTAAAGTATTGAAAGTTTGGAGCACCACCTCAATCTTTGGAAATTAATATTTTGACTGATAAAAAGAAAAAAATCCAAAGAGAAAATGAAGGACTTTTCACTAGGACTTAAAGTCATTTTCTATTTATATTAGGAAATAGGTAAGAATTTCTTCAGGTCATCACCCATTCAGTAATAATCAGTACTCATTTTTATAATAGAACAAGAACAACAACATTTTATTGTTTCATAAAGCTTTTAAAACTCTCAAAAGCATTTAATTTGAATTTAATTGTAAATTTAATTGTGGGTCACAGATCTTTATAAGCTATAATATGCTACAAAATCAGGCAAATTGGTAGAGATTTGATCTGTGGTTTAAGACTTTGTCCTTTTTTTCTTTTTTTGATGGAGGCAGTATGCCCCACAGATGAAAATGCAAATGGAGAAGATACCCTCTATGATGTATTCAATGTATTGTCCACTGCATAGAATGTGGTGGGAATACCTGTGGATCCCCAAATCTAGTAAAAAAAAATTGATCTTTCAGGTTAATATGGGTCTGAAGGCTTTCATAGTGATGAGATTGTTTTCACAGCCCTAACAGACAAGCTGATAATCAACAGATGAAATTTCTTTTTAAAATCACAGGCTTTTTCAGAAATGTCTCAAGCAACCACAGTTGATGAGTAGTCATACTCTCAGAACATCTTTTCCAGGAAGACGTAGAATGCAGTCCTTCTGTTTTTGTTTTTATGATTGGGGTTTTGGGTTTTTTTGTTTTTTCTACTATTGCCAGATTTGGAATTCCCCTCCTTATCTGAATTGCCCTCATTCCCATTTTTCTTTGGTGTGAATATTTTCAAAGGAAAATTAATGAGAACATTGGGAATAGTCCAAGTGAGGGCTACAGAGTGCCTAGCTTTATATTCTGGTCATTTTATATTGGGTTAGTTCACTTTTCTAAACTTCATTTTTCTCATCAGAAAAATGGTTACAACATTATGTTAATGTTAGTTATGACGGTTAAAAGAGGTTAGCCATGACAATCAGACACCTAATACAATCTCTGGAATGTAGAAGGAGTTTAGAACTTAGGTGTTGTTATAACTCTTACTATATTGAGAATAATCTGCTGTCTATCCAACCCACCAACCTAGTTTATAAAACCAATTATAGTACTGAATGAATTCCATGTTATAAAACACCGTGCTATGACGGTCTACCTGGCTCTTTTGTATATGTATTTACCTCATTTAATCCTTACTATAATTCTATTATTGTTATTCCCCCTCCTCCCATTTTTCATCAGAAGAACCTAAATGTTAGAAGTTTTAAACAACTTGCCCCAGATCGCCAAGGTTGTATGTGGCAGAACCATGATTTGTATATTATCTTTCTCATTCCAAAACCCCAATTTTTTCACTAGGATGGTTTAACCTCAAAAAGGTTGAAGGAAAGGTGAATCTCAAAGAACTAAGTTAGACAGAGTTGATTAATATTTTCTTTCAAAGTACCAAAAACATACCAGGATGTTACATAGGCTGACAAGAAAGTGTTTGCATCTACATTTTTAAGGTTTACTCAACTTTTACAATAAATTTTAATAAATAGATTTATGAAAATCTGACTGTGCAAAAAAAGTAATTTCAAGTTAGTTTTGTTATATTAAAGTATTTCTTTGAGAGCCGGTTTATTCGTGCCTAAATCTTTAGTGAGAAGTATGACATAAAATCTCCTTGTAGACAAATTTAGAAAGCAAAGTTATTGCCATGGGAATTTTTCCCTCATTTCAAAATTAACTGTGCTTCTTTCTAAGCTTATTGAAATGTGCAATTAAGTCTATTTTCCTTAATCAATTCCACTGTAGTTATACATTTAAGTTACTAAATAGGGTGAGAAATATTTTCAAACAGTATGACTTTTTAAAAATTGTATTTTTCCAATTTTCTTTAAACTTCTCTATTTTCTCTATGCTTTAAAACAAATATGTTCTTTTTTGCATTTCTGGTTGCATATATGCAAATGTGTGTATTTCTTTTGTTATCTTTTCAAAATTCACAGTCTTCTGTCACATAAAATGCACATTACTTGTAACTATTCAGATGAACAGACTCAGTTTTAGCAATCTAGTTTATTTGGACAGATTTTATTTCTTCTTAGATTCTTTGTACTTTTCACTTCATATATCTCTAAAACCAATTCTCTAGTGCATACTTGTTTAAAAACATCATTCAGTACTCAGCACTGGCAGCCTCATAGAAAGCTTATGTTATAGACAGTGACCAAATTATGTGTAGGTTGTATTCAGAAAGTTTGTTTGTGCTTCAGTTATGTGGAATCTAGGTGGTCTTTCCTTGGCACAAGGTTGCAAACAGGTACATTCCCAAAACAAATGGTAGATGAGATTTTAACTTTTGTGTCAAGTGTAAAATTAACACTAACATTTACTAAAATAACTTATATGTGTACCTAGGTTATATAAGAACGTGCCTGACTCTGGACAGTAAGACAACTGATAAAGTAATTTTTGGAAACTTACTTTTTATTTAGTTTTTACCATATGTTTAATTTTGATTCTATATTTAGTGTGTAAATTGGTTAGTGTCTTTCAGTTTCGGTTGGTCAAATTTGGTGAAAATTATCTTAATTTTAGATATTAGATGAATAATAAATATTTTCATTTAAGCAATCTCCTGAGTAACCTCTGCATTTATGTTTTAAGGTAATATTTTAACAAAATGATAAAATAGAAGAACACCATAAGATTGTCTTTACAATCTATAAAGGATTATATCATATAGTGTTTCATTCCAAAAATCCACCTATGCTTTGAAAGTAGGTTTAGCATAATGATATTATCAGTGAAGATACAATGCCTATAAAAAACTCAAGGTTGCACAGACTCAGGGGCAGAGCTATGTCTATCACAAGTTCTGAGGCCCAGGCTTGTGCTTCATTTACAACAGCACACCGCTGTCTTTGACTGGAGGCTTCAATAAAGTTGAAAGGAAATCTGGTCTTAATTATAGTTGATACATGATTTCAGAAAACCCATTAGGCTGTCCTCTGTTTTAATCAGAGGAAATTTCCTCTACTGTGACCCATTTATCCCAGGTTACTTAAGTACAGGGGCATTTTTAATTTTAAATTATTTTGTTGACATGCAGTATTAGTATTATATTAGTATGATGTGTACAATATAGTGATTCAACATTTATATATGTTTCAGATTGATCAACACAATAAGTCTAGTAACCATCTGTCACCATGCAAAGTTATTGTAATATTCCTTATGCTGTACATTACATCCCTGTGATATTTATTTTATAACTGGAAGTTTGTACCTCCTAAACTCCTTCACCTATTTTACCTCCCCCTCACCCCCCCACCCCCACTGGCAACTGCCAGTTTGTTCTTTGTATCTGTGATTCTATTTCTGTTTTGGTTTGTTTGTTTTATTTTTTAGATTCTACATATAAGTGAAATCATACAGTGGTTGTGTTTTCCTCTCTGACTTATTTCACCTAGCATAATACCCTCTAGGTCCATCTATGTTGTCGCAAGTGCAGGGAAATTTGTAGAGGCAGAAGAATCTTGATAGCAGTCGAGATAGTAACACCCACTCAGTAACAGGGATTCTTCTCCCCAAGAAGTGGCCTCCATTGCAGGCACATAGTTCATATTTATATTTTAGCCTTTCCTAAGCTATGTGATCTTTGGAGAGTTGTTCAGATCTCTTTCCTGCCAAGTTTTCTCAAATGTAAAATGTGGATAATTACATCCATAGTGCAAGATAGATTACAGCTCAAAGCAATAAAAGACATGTAAATCACGTAATGTACCACTGAACAAGTAATATTTGATCAACAAACCTTGGTCCTTTTTCCTTGTGCCTCTCTTCACCACCTTCTATTCAGTTCTTCTAAGAGCCATGATGACTGAGTGGTAAAGAGTGATTTTCACCAACCAGCAGAAGAGGAAAGGGAAGAATAAGAAAAGGAGGAGATGAAAAAGTTTTAGTGTGCTATCAGCAGCTGAGTACTTCATACATGTAATCTTATTTACTACTTAATAATCAAGATGAAAGTTTTACCTTTCAAAAAAAATATGTATAATTATGTTTTACATTTTGAAAAAGATAAAAATAACTAACAGGTAAAATGATATTTCAGTTGGATATGTTTTATATTTAAGTGATTATCCTGGAGATCCAAGTTGCTATGGAAATGGCTATCTGATCACATCTTTAAGTTGCATCCAAATATCAAAAAGCAAAATATATATATGAAAGTTGATTACTTTGAAAATGAGAAACACTGACTTATTTTTAGTCAAAAATAAGTACCTGATTTCCCTTTCTGAAGTTCACATTACAAAAAACACAGGCATTTCCATTGTCATCTTTCTAAATAAAACAAAAAACAAAAAACTTGCATGTCTTCATTCAGCTTCCATGCATACTAGGAACCATGCCAGGTCATTTTGCAAATAAGCAAGGAGCTAATGAAAACATTTTGTTTTGGAAAGTAAATTAGCAAGTTAAATATTAGTAACAATTTGTCTTTAGGCAAGAGTCCACACATTTTAAGAAGTCCATACATTTTGAAGTCATTTTAAAGACATCAGTTCATTCATCCTTACAGTCTACTTAACACATCTACTTCTATTTCTAATTTTATGTCATCGGTTTTTTTTATCTGACCTTGGACAAGTGACAACATCTTGCCTTAATCATGAGTGAAATGAGAAAAATAACTCTGTTACACATCTACATATTTTCTCACTTTTCTGACTTTTTAGATGATATATACTGATGGTTACTTATTATTTAGTTTTAAAATGGTTGCTAAAAATAATGGAAACAAGGTGAAGCATATACAGGGACTCTGTACTATCATTATAACCTCTTTGTAAATATAAAATTATTCTAAAATGAAAGTTATATTAAAAATTCAAAACAAGAAAAGATAAATTGCACTTGAAGAGATAGTTCATCTTTAAACAAATTCTGTTTATTTCATCTCAACCTCCAAACTCTCTAGACTAAAATTATGTACCTCAGATACCCACACATGTATGTCAGATATGACTGATTTATCAAGTTCATTGGCATTGTAGACATATAGTGCTGTAGAAAGCAAATTAGGATTAAGAGATTTTGCTAGCTCTCAGAAACTACCATTAATTAGTTGGGTGACTTTAAGCAAATATCTTAATTTTGTGTGCTTCTCTTTTCTGGAAAGGATAATGCCAATATGAGTTCTACTCAACCCAAATATTTCTTGTAAAGATAACAAAAAATACCAGATAGAAAGTTTATGCTGATAAATTATATATATAAATGTATGTTTATATTTTTCTTATATAATTATGACGGTGCGTTGATTTCTTAATTTGACAATATAATATCAATATTAACTTATACTTTGGTTCTTTATAGTTGTTGTTGTTTTTATAAATAATTTCTTGCTTGCAACCTAGATCAGTGTTATGGTATTCCAGGTGGCATTTCTTTATTACTTTATTTATTGATGCAATTATTCTGAAAGACTACCATTTCATATTGAATAGACCATGGGTGAGTAAACTTTTTTTTTTCCTATAAAGTGCTAGATAGTAAATATTTCAGACTTTGTGGTCCACACAGTTTCAATCACAACTACTAAATTCTGCCATTGTATTGTGAAAGCAGCAATAGATAATATACAAATGAGTAAATGTGTCCGCCTTCCAGTAAAACTTTACCTACAAAAGCAGGCAACAGGGTGGATGTGGCCCTCAGGCCATAGTTTGCCTATCTCTGCAGCAGATTTATCAAGCTTAGTCAACTTAAGTATCCTCTTTGCGTTTGGAAATTTACTAGTTATTCATCTCTCAGGAAAGAAGTTGAGATCCTTTTCTCATTCTCTATTTTTTCATCATGGGTTCTTTTTATTAAAGTAGCACAGAATTTATTTCTAGGAGAAGAGATTTCTCATCTTTTTACAGAGACAGTATTAAGTGTGTGTGTTGTGTGTGTGTGTGAACACTGATGCAATTTATGGGTAATCTAATTCACAACCATCTCCAGAGACTTTCATATACATATATCTCTTCTGAGTACCACATCTGTATTCCCAGCTGTACACTGGACCTCTCCATATGGATGGCCTCCCACAGGCACATTGACTTCACATGCCAAAACATTAACTCATTATCTTCTCTGCCAAATAGCTCTCCCTTATGCACTCCTTCATTCAAATATGGCATCATTCTTATCCAGTCATTCAAGCTAGAAATTGTGTTATCTTTTACTTCCTCCTCTCTCTTTCTCTCTATCCATATTGGAATAGTCACTAAGACCTATTGCCAAAAGCTATTGCTCAAATTTACCACCATCTGCATTCTCATTACCCTTATTTTAGTCCAACTCTCTTTAGTCCTCATAAAGAAGAACATAATAGCACAATAATAATAATGTGTACTAGGCACTGTGTTAAACAATATATATATGTATATTCCCTTCATATATTCCTTTTAGAAACCATATTATTATCCCAGTTTATAAATGAGCCAGATTAATTATTTAACTTGATAAAGAGCTTGAAATCAGCTCTTTCTGATTCCACCTGATTTCATTTATACACATTTTCAAAATTACGTGTATAATCCTACTATATCATCTCTTCTTTTCTATCTGGACTTCTTGTTTTCAAATTTCCCTTATCTAATTTATTTTCAATAGCAATACTAGTTATATTCTTTTTTATTTATGAGTAACAAATTACCACAAATTTAGCAGTTTAAAAGAGCAAATTTACTTTTTCTTGGTTTCTGTGGGTAGGGAGTATGGGCACAGTTTAACTGGGTCCTCTCTTAGGGTCTCACAAGGCTGTAATCAAAATGTTGACCAGGGCTGAATTCTCACCTGAGGTTCAATATTCTCTTCCAAATTCACATTGTTATTGAAGTAATCAGTTCCTTGTGGTTGTAGGACTGAGAGCTTCAGTTCTTTGCTCAATTCCTAAGGACCATCCACAGTTCCTTGCCATGTGAACTTCCCCAGCTCTGATGCTTCCTTCATCAAAACAGCAAGGAGAGCCTGTCTAGCGAGTCACTAGCAAGCTGCAGTTTCCCATAATGTTATAAATCATGAGATCAATGAGAAGCAAGTCACAGGTCCCACTTAACTCAAGGGGAGGGGACTGTACTAAGACATAAATGCCAAAAGGTGAGTATAACCAGATGTTCACCTTAGAGTTGACACCAGGTGAACTTAGAAAGATCAGATCATCTGTCTATTACCTGCATAAATCAGTAGGTGATTTCTCATGCCTATTAGATAGAGTTAAAATTCCAGAGGTTCCTTTTTAGGTTGGCCTTACTGCCCTCTCTATAGTCATTCCCCTACATGCATCCTGGATACATTCATAAGATGCTACATGCCATTCCCAAACACGCCAAGCACTTTCCACATTTTTAGATGCTAAGGATGTGTTGACGTCTACTCTATATGCAAATGATCAAACTCTCACTTGTGTTGGCACAAGCAAACAAATGATGTCTTTATCTCTAAGAAGCTGCATGCAAAGGTACAGTGAGAGAAAGCACTGAAAGCATTGTTCAGTGGCTGGAGGAGGCTTTGCATTTTAATCTGTTGAACTTTCATTTCTACCACCATACCATAGATAAAGATGCCATTATCTCTCATTATCTACTTTATTACTGTAACAGCTTAAACAGACTCTAGTCTCCATTCTTGTCCCTTTTCCTCAAACTAAATAGTAGAGTCAGGATGAACTTCCTATGATACAGAATTGATGATGTCACTCTCTTGCTTAAAATTCTACCATCATTCTCCATTGCCCTCAAAATAAATTTGGAATGTTACCCTCTTACTCCTATCCCTAGTCCATAAGTTTGTATAACTGATTTATTCTTCAGACTCATCTTATTTACCCATCCTATTATGAAGCTTTTCTTGACCTTCAAAGACTGTGTTGGACATCCTTCCTACAGGCTGCATGTGTTTTTCTGTATTTACCTTTTCTAGGATTCATAATACTGTATTGAATTGCCTTTTTATCTACATCAGTGTTTAGCATATAGAAAGCTTTCAGTAAATTTGTTGAGTTGATAAAGAAATGAATATATAATAGGGGCAAAGCTCCTTTATTTTTACACTTTAAATTTACTAACTTTAACACATATGAACGAAGCTGTACTCCAGAGGTACTTTATTCAGCCTAACACCAATAAAGGACTATAATTGCCTTTCCAGCCTGGACCATCACATTATTCCTTAGTCTATAATGCATTTGCTTTATGGATATTAACACACAACCCCTCAAGTCTAATAAGTAAATCAATCAACCAATGAACAGTAAAGGTACCTGAAAAGACTACTAAGAGGAGGCTTATAATTATGATAGAAGCAAAAAAGATAAATTTATAAAAATTGAATATGGTGAAAAATATTGTATCTCATATCTTTATATGGAATAAATCTTTCCCAATATGTAGTGAAATTCAGAGCTCAACAAGGAGACTGGCTGACTTTTATTTTTTCCCCCTAATGGAATGAAAAGGAAGAGAAAAATATATGCCTGATAGAAACTGAGTATCCACAATATTAACTAGGTAAATATATTAATGATATTTTTATTTGAAGCAGGTTTGATTGGGAGCAAATTTTTGCTATATGTAAATATGAGCCATAAGGAATAAAAGCATTAAATAAGCCAGTGTAAATGGCAAAAGACAATGCACATTTCCTATTTAATATAACTGCATTGAGGACTGTGAACTTAAATTCTCCTCATTCATTTAGGATTTATAAACAAATAGATTTATGGAGAGCCTTTTATAATCTAAGTAATATAATTTAAGTAAACTCCTGAACTTACTTTATTATACTGTAGTTGGCAAGTGAATACACGCTACTTTATCTGATGGCTGTGAGGCCATTGAAGGCGAAGGCTGTATCTTAGTTATCTCTGTACCTCCTGTGTGTTTGCCATAAACTGTGGCATATCACATGTGCCCATTCTGAGCATAAGACAGTATAAAGTTAATTCACTGTGTGATCACCATGAACCAAGTTAGTCAGAGTAGATCGTGATTTATGTATAATTGTGATTCATTCACAAGGAGATTTTCATTGAAATGATCCTCTGTGTTATTAGAGTCTCAGATTTATTTGGAAAAAATTTAAAAAAAATTTTTTTGAGAATGTAAAATATCAGACGCCTAAAAAACACTTCATTTCCCTTATATGTCCTCATGCTCTTACTATAAATCTTGTTGAAAGCCAAAATTTGCCTGCCAGTTGGCAAGTTAGAAGATAAGTTAGTTCTGGGATTACATAGAGGACACAGACTTCTTTAAAAAGAGTTGAGTTACAAAGAGTAGAAAAAAGTGGAGCGTTTACTGGAATCTGCGCTTCAAGGTCACATCCTTAAAGCAACTGCAACTCTAAGGGTCTCACATTAGAATCACGAAAGTACCAGAAGCACTTGTTTTCTCTGCAGGCTCTAAGTGACCTCTTCCTGCTTTTATGGAGCACTATGCCCAAGTTCAGAAATACCTACAGCATACTTGTTCTTCACCTGTGTCTAATAAACTTAACCTAGACGTATTGGGAAGCATGCTGAAAAAGGGGCAAATGATTAGACCTGTAAGTAGGGTTTTAAAGAGAAATAAATGCTATAATAGTAACCTAGAAAGAATGAAATTCATCAACGTTGTATTAGACAAACTAATTTTGGTTTTTAGTTTAATATATTTTTACTTAATTAGAAAGTGATTGGTCCCTAGCACATATTAGTGCCAGATAAGAAATATTTTACCTGAGGTAATAATAAAAGCTAATATTTGCTGTGTGTTTACTACATGCCTGGCATGGTCTTATAAGGTTTGAATAAGGACACTGAGGCACAGGGAGGTTAAGTAATTTTCCCTAGGAGAATATATTAAGAATTTTTATGTGAAGCAGATTAGATTGGGAGCAAATTTTTGCTATATGTAAATATGAACCATGAAGAATAAAAGCATTAAATAAGCCAGTGTGATGGTATTCTGTACATATCCCCAAACTGGTTCTTGCTTACAGCAGTGACATCTGTGGCTCTCAGGAAATGCTATCATTTGGCAGTGCAGATAACTGGAGGAGATAATTAAATGTTATTGTTACTTGTAACTGAATTAGATTTTGATGCCCTGTCTCAGGAGAGGGTAGGATTTAACTGAAGTTGCAATAGATCAGCAGTACCTAAAAGCCTTTGAAACTGGGAGGAAAGGTCATTGACAAATACATTTTAAAATTACTTCTAATTCTATGTTTTTGTGAAGTCCATGTGTCTATTTGTTTTGTGTGTATGTGTGTATAGCTTATTTTCATTTCAGCCTCATAATATTGAAAATAATAGCAAAAATGTGAATGCCATTATTACAGAGATTGATTCCTAATAAATGGTTTTATTGTTTGTCATCTGGTAGTGCACTTAGCTAAGATATTTTCAAATGTACCTAGGGTTTTGAAAACAGACAAAAGCAGGTTGAAACAGAATAGAACTATCAATTAGTAACTGTGCATTGTACCAAGGAGCTAATCAGCCTTAAGATCAGTAGCACTAATGGGGGTAGGTTTAGAGTGAGTCCAGGAGGGTAGGACTGTGATTATTTTACCTAGTAAATGCATTCAGCCCCTAATCAAGAGTATGTAATAAAATGAATTTCACTTTTTTCATCACTATTTCTGTTTTTTTTAACTTTTTTCTCTTTAGCTCAAGCTTAACCAGTCTCAAATCCAGCTCTTTCACTGCAGGACAAATCAGCTGAAGTCATCTTCTGTTTAATATACTAAGCAGTTTTTACCATGGAAATAATATAATGTTATAAAATAGGCATCGTAAGTTAAATCTAGAATCAAGAATGAACATATAGATCAGATATGAGAGAATGTGCTTATTTAAATAAACAATAGCCTTGGTAATCATAAAAAATGTCAAGGTAAATTACTGAGAAAGCACAAAGAAAAATGAACTTTGAGCTTTGGAAAGTTATTTGCAGAATTTAAATATTGCCCTTAAAGCAGGTGTTTTAAAGGAAAGGAGTTAGGGGATCATTTAACCTCCCACAAACTAAATTTCTGGCTGCAAGCCATTTTCTATATCTCTGTGTTGTACCCAAGTACTCTCTTTGTAGCGCTCTCTGTATCCCAGTTCAGTTATTGGTGTGCTTGATGTGTAGGTAACATTTTTCTCTTCATGTGTTTTAATCAGTCTACAAAGATTTGTTTCAAAAGGTGATGGATAGTTTTTATTTCATACACTTTACTATACTTTTCTGAATTTGCACTAGTTGATGCTTTATTATGCTTGGCTACAGAATCCTGCAGACATAAAAAATTAACCATTTCCTATCTTATAAAATTGGAATCTCAACTGAGTCTAGTTACAATTTTCTGAAAATAAATCCTGGGTTTTGTTTGTTCTGAAAAACTTTTGATTTATTTTCAGATTAAAAAAGTATAATGATAAAACATTGTCTGTTTTTCTGATAATGTAAGATTATTTTCCACTTGTTCAGTTCTACTTGGAAAATTTGTAAAAAAAAAAAAAAACCCAAACCAAAACAACAACAAAAAAAACCAACTCCTCTAAGGTCTAGACTGTGTATTCCACCTTATCCCAATTTTTAAAAAAAAATCTAATAAATATTTATTCAGTGTTTGTGCCATGGTATTTTAAAAAGCATCCTGCCTTCTTCTTTCTAAATGAGAGTAAATAAAACCTATCTGGTGAATTTTATAAAACTACAAACTCTCCAGTCCCCTACTAAGAGTCTCTCCTGTCCTACTCCACTCCAACCCAACCACTGTTCCCCAGGAAACAAGATTACTGCATTAGTCAGCCATGATCACTAATGATGCTTTGTATTACCCTCAGATGTGTGGGGTTAAAACAAAAGGTTGAGATTCTATGATGAAAAGAATAGTGCAGTCCTCATTTTCTTATGAGCTTGGAAAATATTAATATGTTATTACAGGTTTTTTCCTCAGGTACATTTTCAAGGATATCATCACTAACTCTATCATGTTTTGTTTTCTTTCTTTCTCTCTTTCTTTCTCTTTCTTTCTTTCTTTCTTTCTTTCCTTCCTTCCTTCCTTCATTCATTCCTTCATTCTTTCGTTCTCTTTCTCTCTCTCTTATCCCCTCACTTGGAACATCCTCATTTGATTATATTTCACTTATTGATCTCACAATGCCTTTCTTGCAAAAGTAAAAACAAACAAATAAGGGTACAAAGAAGTATCTATAGAGAATCAAGCAGGAATAAAGACAGCATGCAAATTGCTGAAGCTTAATGAGCATCAAGGGATTTGTGAGTTGTTGATTAGTCAAAACCAAATTACCCTAAATATGAAAAATCATATCTTTAAAGAATTTTCAGTCTTATAGTAGTCTACCAAAAGCTATAATGGAGAAAGAAGAGAAATAATATTGTTGAGTGCTTATAATGTACATGGCAGCACACCTGGCACTGTAAGATTTTTCTCTCATCTACTACTTACATTATCTTATTACCCATATTGAGAAAGCAATGTCCAAAAAAGGTGAAGTGATTCACCTTGTGTCTCAGCAAGTAAACTATAGATTTGTCTATCTTCCAAATCATGTAGTCCATATTGTTTACTTCATGCCATATTTGAAATTTTCCAGGGTTGTAATAATAACGCAGAGTCAAGTAGCATGACCATTTTGAAAAGCATGTTGCCATTCTGTGAACATTATTTGTTTTCATTTTCTTTGGGGGAAAAAAGAGAATGGTTTGGGGATTAAAAAATAAAATTATGGAATTTGCCAAAGAAATTTTCTTTGAATTTGTTTACTTAATTTTCAGGATAGCTATTTCTATGGTACGTAATTCATTCCCAATTTTTGAAGACTTTTAAGAAACGTTTTATTCATTATATGCATTGTCCATAGAAATATCAATACAAATAATAAGAATCAAATTACAATGAATATTGTGATATGATCTAGCTAGGGTTAGAAATATTATTTTTGGACATTAATAATGATATAACATTGGACAATTCCAAAAACTTTAACATTTATTGCTTATGATAATTTTTTTCCTTAGGAATCTGTCACTTCCACTCCCCCCCAAAACTATTCATATTAATGGATTTTCTCTCACTAAACTCTCTGACATTTTAATTTTGCAAAACTCTAAACTCAGGCCTTTGAAAGTTAGTCTTCATTCATTCAGTCACTTATTCATTCATCTATTCATTAATTCACCAAACTTAGAGTGACAACAATGTTTGGCATCCTGTGTTAGGTGATGGTGATATAACCAATGTAATTAGATATTAGTCACTATTTTGTTAGAAAACATTGGTGGGTTTGATATATTTATCTATTCTACCACCCAACAGAATATTAAATCAATACAACTCAACAAATATTTAGTGAGCAGTGAGTTGGGTGACAAAGGTAAAAATAGATAATGTACTTTCCTCCACTCTATTTTCATGGGAATTAGGACTAATTATAACATCATGAGATGGGAATGAGAAATAAAACCCATAATATAGCAAAGAGGAATAACATTTTTTTTCTGGAGGATAGCAAATAGCTTCTTGAAAATGACTTATTTGTGAAAATGAGCTGAATTCTGCTAAATATAAAAGGTGGGGAAGATCCTCTAAGCAAAGGATATAACATAAATCAAACTAGTAAAATTAATGTATCTACAAATCTGTTTTGGGTCTAAGTGGCTTTTTGGAACTCCTTTTGAACCCCAGTTCAATTATAGGTATAGTCAATGTGTAACTAACACTATCTTATTTGTGCTTTTTAATCAATTCAGGAAGGCCATATTTCTTTCAATGATAAATAGTTCTTATTTCACACATTTTTCTTTGTTGTTCAGAAGCCTGGTTGTATGTTTTATCAGAGTTTATATATTAAAAGTAGCAACTCTGTAATATTCTATATGTACAGAATCTGGATTTGTAAACAAGATACCCTAGGTTTAAACCATGGCTTCACAACTTAGTGGTTTTGATAAGTTGGACATGATATTTAACTCCTCTGACCCCCACCTATAAAATGGAGATGCAATAAGAAAATGTTTAAGTTTATTAGTTTTTACTATGCCCAGGCACTTTGCTAAGTGATTTACATGTATTTTTCCAATCTTTTCTGTAGGTTTGATGTAGAAAGGTATTATTACTGTCTCCATTTTACAGATGAGACCAATGAGATACAGTGAAGTTGAGTAGCTGTGTGCCCAAGATAGCACAGTGCTCATCATCTGATTTTACATTGTTGAAAGATTTCCTACTTCTTCAGCATGAATGAGCTTAAGTTTGCTCTTTTGCATACTGACCAAAGTAGAAGGTCTACTCTGCTTTAGGAAACTTGGAGCTGAAAACACAACATTTCTCATTGCTTGATGCAGCAGGACAAGGGCTGGACAAACTGAAAGGAAGTGTTTGAATGACAGAAAATTTTGTATGCTTTGTTGGGTAACTGAGATCCATTAAGATTAAGCAAAGGAATGATATGGTCAAATTTACATCTTACAAGATCTTTCAGATATTTACATGTATGGATGATGGATCTGGATTTCCCTAGCTTCAGTTTGCTATACTGAAATTAGGGAAATCCATTAGGAAGGGGTTTTAGTATCACATATATAAGCTCATGGGCCACAGTGGTAAAATTAAAGAGGGGGCAATTTTAAGAACTGAGAATGGGGACTTCCCTGGTGGCACAGTGATTAAGTATCCATCTGCCAATGCAGGGGACATAGGTTCAATCCCTGGGCCAGGAAGAACCCACATGCTGTGTGGCAGCTAAGCCCATGTGCCACAACTACTGAGCCCGTACTCTAGAGCCCAAGAGCCACAACTATTGAGCCCATGTGCCGCAACTAGTAAAGCCCACTCACCTAGAGCCCATGATCTGCAACAAGAGAAGACACCTCAATGAGAAGATCAGGCATTGCAACGAAGAGTAGCCCCCACTCTCTGCAACTAGAGAAAGCCTGTGCGCAGCAATGAAGACCCAACACAGCCAATAAATAAATAAATAAATAAATAAATATATTCATTTAAAAAAAACTGAGAATGTTTGTGCTATCTTCAGAATGTTTAATCATAAATTCCTCCTTAATTTGCTCAAGTTACATGCAACAGCAGTTATTGCCAATTCCTGGAATCAATTTAGTGTAACATCTCCAATTCATAGGCAGAATCTTGGCTTCTCAATCAGAATTCACAGAACTCCTCTTTTTATATGCTCATCCTCTGCTTTTATATCATAGCCAGACCTCAGAACATTCCAAGAGCCAACTTCATCTTGAGTATGCCACAAAAAGGGTATAAGGAGAAATACACACTACTTGTGTGGCATGGTCTCCATGCTCCAGACAGAGGAGAATTGCAACTGAACACACAATCTGGAAATCATGGGAGAGCTCCAGGTTGACAAATATTTACAGGTTTTCAGTATATAAATGCTGTTGAAAGCCATGGGATTGGATGAAATAAGCAAGGGAGTAAGTGTAGACTGAGAAGAAACCAAGTCTGACCTCACCAATATTTTGGAATCTGAGAGATGAAAAAGTCCCAGCAAAGGAGACTGAGAAGGAGGGGTCTGTAACATAGGAGAAAAACAAGTAGAGACTGTTGTCCTAAAGGCTAAGGAAGAAAGCTTTTCAAGGAGAAGGGAGTAATCCCTACCTAAAATGCTGCTGAAAGGTTAAGTTAGATGAGGGGTTCAAATATACATCAAATATACATCAAAACATGGAAGTCACTGGTGAACTTGATGAATGCAGTTTCAAAGAACTGACAGGGCGAAGGTGTGAGAAAATAGGAGAATTGCAGAGTGAATCTAGACAAATCTCTTTGAAGAGTTTTGCTGAAAAGAAGATCTGTGTAATGAAGTGACAGCTCAAGGGGAATGTTGGATCAAGAGAGTTTTTCCCCAAAACTTTTTATGATAATGCCTCTCAGATTTGCTCCAAAGGTGAAAAAAATAGAATATCCATGTAGATATCATAGAAGTTTAACAATTGTTGAAATATTGCCATATTTGTTTTTATATTATTTTTTCTGCAACATTTGAAAGTATTTTGCAGACATCAGATATTTCATCCCAGAATGTTTTAATATGCATTTTTAAAAATAAGGCCATCCTCCTAAAAAATTTTAACATCATTACCACACCTGGAATCATTTACCATCCAGTCCATATTCAAATTTCCCCCAATTTTTCCACACACATAAATATATATATATTTTCAAATTAGGATCCAAATCAAGGTTCAGGCTGATATTTGTTTGTTATGATTCTTTGATCTTTATTTTTTCCTGTAACATGAGTTTTTTGAAGAGACTGAACCACTTGTCATGCAAAATGTTCCATATTCTGAATTTTTCTGATTTTTTCCTTATTGTGTCATTTAACTTTTTCCGTTACATCACTTTCTCATTCCTACTCCACCTCCTCTCCTTGCCGTTTGTCCTGTAAAGAGCAAGTTAGGTCTAAAGACTTAGTTTCTGGTTAAATTTTTTTTTTAAACCATAGTCCTTTGTGGTTGATGCTTGTACATTTTATATCTTATTAGGTGTTATATAAAACCTAGATGCTCCACTATTATGAATGCTGTTAGATCACATTTTTTTAATAAAATAGAAGAAAAACAGTATATTTTATATGCTAATAAAAGTGACCCAATGAGGAGGAGACACTGATGAGGAGAAATTGATTGCAAATTAGTAGAGCTCTGTCATTGCATAAGCAAAAATAATGTACAAGCAGAGGGACTGTACAATGTACAAACCTTAGAAACACAAATGATCACCCCAAGTGATGGGTCACAGGAGAAAAGCAGAGAATATGGGCACAGACACAAATGGGTGGGATAATGTCGTGCTGTGAAATTTCCTTTTGATTAGTGTTCTCTGTGAAGTAGGATCATTAGCCAAGAGGAGGGTGGAGGGAGGAGGCACTGCATCTTTGAGAAGAGAAATGATGGTATGAAATAGTTATGAAAGAGTTGGAGAGTGAATGGATTTGGAAATATCAAAAGCACCAGGAAATAGGACAAAAATCATGTTTTGAGTGTGACAATGAGCCAGGAGCTTAAATCCTGTCAAGGAATGGAAAGGGTAGTAGAACTGCAACCAGAGAAGTACAGTCTGATAATATGTGATTGGCAGCCTGGAGTGAGGGAAGGAATGAACGATGATCCTACTTCACCTTCAGGCCCAGTAGGAAGTAGAGTATGGGAGGGAAAACAGCCACTACTTGACAGCAGAGAAAGCAATGAAATGAATAATACCCGCTGTTGAGCTCACCAAGAATTGATCTAAGAGTTCACAAATATGTCATCCTAACAGAAATCCTATGTAGGCACTGTTATAATCCTCACTTTGTAGATTCAGAAGCTGAGGCACAGAGAGGTTAAATAAAATGTCATGCAGTTGATAAGTGAAAGAATCAGACATCATAGTTCTCAATCGGATTCCATGATTTCTGTGACTCATGTTGATTCAGCTGCTTATTTACATAAAGATTATCTAAACCAAAATAGAGATACAAATCATAGAATTATCTTAAATGAACTGAGCCCCAGAAGAACTGGTTGTAATCGGTAACCATGAATATAGCTTGTAATATATGCAGGCATAATTACAGAGTGATTCAGTATTAACATTCCTTCCTAGAATATTGATAAAACTTTCAGCCAGGAGTAACTTTAGTTAATGCCTTTGTCATGGCTTGGGTCTTCATCTTTCTTTATGGTCCTTACTCTTTGTTGCCACATCATCTGTGTCTATACTCTGTGATGGTCCAGATTGGACTAGTTGCCTTTAGGTTTTATGGTACTCAAAGCTCAAAGAATTTGGGAACCCTTCCGAAGAAGAATAATGTAAAGTTATGAATGTAAAATTAAGCACACAGCCTTGGAAGGAACCTGTGCACATAAGCGGCCCTAAAACTTAAGCTCCATTGGTAAATCTGGTTTGGAATGATTTCTGCTGGTATTCTGATTGCAGAAATGTTGCAGTTTGTCCTTCTTCAAAGGTATGATACCACTCTTTAAAATATCAGCCTTCTGTCTTGACTAGGGCTTAATAACCATATTTCTATTTTTTGTTCTGTTTCTATTTCTGTTCCTAATTGCTATTTCTCAATTTGAGTTAACTTGAGAGCTGTAAGAAATGGAAGTCTCCTGGGTAATTCTTTTATAATATGAAAGTCCTCTGCTCTCAACAGTCATTCTTTCATAGTCTGAATCTTATATGCTATGATTTCAGGTAGGAAAAAGTATCTTTACACTGATTCTTTTTTTTTTTTTTAACTTAGATGACTCTTCCATCTTCACCCAGAGCACTGTCCTTAGTAGTCTTAAGTCTCTTGTCAGATCTTTCTTCCTTTTCTTATCACTCCTGATCCATGCATTGGCTACTTTCCTGAGTTACTGCTGTTGAATCACTTCATGCTCTTGCGTCAGATAATTGGCATGGTAGAAAAACTTTGTTTTGGAATTTTAAGTTAGAGGATCTGGAGTTAAAGTAATGACTTACTACTTACTAGCTATGTTATCTTGAACAAGCCACTTTGTACTCTGGCCTCAATAATGTGTAATCAAAAGATATAATTTATTCTGTTTGCTAGTTATTTATATAGAGGTGACTATGAAAATTTTGTTGTAAATAAAGTTCCCACAGAGCTGCAGCTCCATTAAACTGCTTGGGAAAGAATAAAGCAAAAGTTAAAGCCAAAGTCATCAAAAACAAAGCTGAACCATTTGTTTGTGCTTAAACCTCTGCCTTGAGAGGGAAGACAGTGCTTGCCTTTGTGTTAAGACTCAGGCAGAAGTATCTTACAGATAATCTTGCTGAACCCTAAGTGTTAGAGCTCTTTGGTCATAGGCATTCCAGATTCACAAGTAACTACTTTATCCAACATGAGCCCATTGCTCTGAGGTAGCTGAGGCTGGGTGGATTTCAAAAGCTGTAGCAGCAGATAGAGCCCCAATTCAGTGCTCCCCTCAGGGCTCTTGTTTGCTGGTTCCTCTCCTCCTAACCTCGTATTGAACTCATGTTCCAGTTTTCCTTCCTGAATTTTGACTTCAGGTAGGACCACTCCAATTTATCAGGCACATTTTTATCTACCTCGGCCTCAAAGGTAGAGCTGGAGTAGAGGCCTGATGGATATCAGGTTTCATTACCTTTTCTTCCAGGAATTTCTTTTGTTCCTATATAAATGTATGGATACAAAGAAGTACACAAAGAACTAGTCTTGCTTAACTCCACCAGCAACTGCAAATATGTATGTTGAAGGAAAGGAAGCGAAAGGTTAAAGGAAAGGAAAGGTGAAAGTTCTTTCTTCAACTACATTGTTGGACTTGAAGATCCAGAAATGGTCTGTTAAACACATATACATACTAAGTTTCTTAGTGAATTCCTCTTTCCATGAATCACTTTTCATTCTACAGGTTTGGAGTAGAAAGGAATCCCTAGTGTACATTGTGATAAAATCACAATCATTGAAATCAACTGGTCAATGTAGTGGTCCTAGGATTTAGCTCATAAAAAGCAGAGAAAGGACGGGTTAACTGCATGTTACCTGGCAATGGAATTTGTTTTTTTTAACATAATCTGAAATTTTTAGTTTTCAGCCTTCAAGGATCAATGTGAAATGTTTCCTTTTAAACAACAGAAGAAAGAGAGACTTTATTCAGTGAGATAATTATGAATTTGAAACTGCTCTGTGCTTTATTAATGAATGCAAATATTTTTAGCTATTGCAGGTTGTTTTCTCTTAGGCATATTTACACATAATCTACCCCAAATTGTAGAAACTTCACTTGTGCTTAAAACACTAATTCATGCTCTTCCTCACCCTATTTTAATAATGGCCAGGGCCAGAAGTATGCATGTTTAGGGAAGTGGTGATTTTTTAAGGTGAAAAAATAAAATCAGTTGGCTTCTATTATAGCATGTGTTAATGTTTTGCCTAAAGAAGAAAAACTATAAATCAATATTATTTTCTCCTTGTGCTGAAACATGGAAGATCAAGTTTGTATACATTAATATTAGTCTACTCCTCACCCAACTACACATAATCTGTATTATTTTGTTGTGAAAATTTTACACATATATTACTATCATATTTTTCAAGGAAAACAAACCTGTAAGGAAACAGCTCTACTGTGTAATGAATGCCCTCATAACCTTGCACATTTTCACATAGGTCATGTGTGTGAGGCTTATCTGTGGTCTGACCTAACTCTTGACGGAAAGTTCTGGGGTTCTTTCTGGAAGAAGGGGAGATAGCAGCCTGGTAAGGAGTTGGCGTTGGGCTGTTTCTCATTCATCTCCCTAGTTTCAGTTGAGCTGGGACTTTTTGCTGCTCCCCTTTTAGGGTACGTTTGAAAGCTTCTCTGTAAGCCTTGGCTGGCTGTAATTTAGAGTTAGCTCCTCAATGGCAGAGTGACCTAAATCCATACCATCTGTCATCTGGCCTCTTTGGTTTAATGTCATCCTGTGGCACAAGGGATACAAAGAGATGTATTATGCTGATCTTGTGTTTCCTGTCTGTGTAAGTAATAAATGGAATCCATTTGGACTTGCTGTCTCCTTACCAGCCAAATCTATGGAAGAGTGGCAAGACAACCCATTAGCTGCAGTAGTGACCCTTGTGACTTTATTAGCCTTTGCACGTCTGCTGAGGGACTGTTTGGCCACTTGACAATGCCATAACCCATTAAAGCAATGTTCTGAAATCAATCATTCAATAAATGCCTATAGTTTATTTAGGAATGCTGTGTAGTGAGAATGTATGTAACACAGGCATTTTCAGGATGTGTGTGTTGATGTCATGCATTTCTATATTTTTAAAACAAGAACAATGCTAAAAAATATCTATCATACATGAGGATAAAATGACACAATAATAGATACCATTTGTTGAGTGTATACCAGATACATGGCTCTGTTCTAAATTCATTACACGTGCTAACTTCTTTAATCTCCCAAACAACACTGAGTTTGAAACTATAATTATCCTCACTTTACAGATGAAGACAGATGAGATTAACTTGCTTGATGTCACATAGGTAGAACCCAGATGAGAACCCAGGTGTTCAGACTCTAATTACTGTAGTATGTTGGGCCTCTATTTAATGAATGTGAAGTACACCAAACATCACCATTTCAATGGCAGCTCAGAGATGCTTCATGGCCATTCTTCATGGAAATAATCTACTTCTAATATTAAATAAGCAGAGAATGGGATTTTCTTTCCTTAATTCCAGAGATAAAAAATTGCTTGTGTCTTCTAGTGAAAAAAAGACTGATACTTAGTTCCCATAAATATTATTTTCATCTACAGAATACATTAATTTCACTGTTCCTTTATTATATTTTGTTTATGGTAGCTCCAGTATCCCTAGGGAGATATATATTTATCTATCTCACAACACTGCCCCAGAATACCACCAGTCTTTCTCATATAGCTTACAGTATGTAGGTTATAATTATGTCTTTCTTTAAGAGTCATATTTGGTGACAGTCTAGTATAGATTTTGCAATTAGTAGTTACATTATTGGTTAAATTTTATGATATGTACATATTCTATATCTTGTCCAAAATGACTGTAAAAATATTTTATTCGAACCTTTTTGCTTCAGGTTCAGGTAATTTTCAACATGCTTCTAGGTACCAATTACAGTGCTATCTTAACTATCTGGAAAGATCAACAAACTCTCAATTAAAACTTGCAGGTTCAATAATTTCACAGCTATTGCTACTGGCATTTAAAAAGACATTTCAGGAAATGTTTAGGTTTTGTCAATAGGTTAGCTCTTGAGAATAAAAGCCCATATTTGTTCAACTTTTGTGAAACACCATACTGTCATGGTTCAAAACGCTTAAATTAATCTCATCTACTGTGGATTCTGACAATTCAAGTTCATGTGTTTTATGATAGAATTTGGTATACTACATTTTGCATAGATCTATACACTCACACAAAAAAAGGTTTTATTACTGTCAAATTTCAGCTCAAAATTTGTTCAGGAAATATAATATTTTTTAAAAAATGAATTTGTTGTAAGTCCTTGCCAAAAAACTGAATTACTTTTTATGATTAGTTAAAATATATAATTCAAAAGAACTTTAAAGTGATAAAATTATAGTTTTGAAGCCAGATGAATCTGATTCCAAAACCCACTCTCTCTATGTGCAGAGTTGCCATATGAAGGAGTAACTTGGTTGGTAACAGTGTTGAGTCCTCAAAGAGTGGCATTATCCTGGGCAATTAGTTCCCTAATCCAGGAACAGATTGCAGGGTGTGAACTCAACTTTGTTGAAGCCTTCTCAGTGTATTAACATATCAGACAAGAATTGGTTATATATATAGTTATTAATTTACTGGAAGACATATATTTTATTCCCAAATCACAGTATTCATTGTCATTATCATGTTCTTTCTGACATCAGGTTGCCAGGGATATCAAATCAGTAATCAGAACATTGTTTGGTGATCTAAGAGTCAGAGTAAAATGAGATAAACAATATGGAAGGATATTTCTCTTAGGCCATGATGGAGCTTTCAATGGCCCCCTCCCCCATCTTCCTCCTCCCAACACACATACATACACACAGTAACAAACAACTTCAGGGTGAACTAAAGACCTCTGTTGCAAAGGTCCTGTGTATCTATTCTCCATGGACAGTTAAATTCTTTGTCTTAGAATTTATTTTTCAGACTTCCAGTTAACTATTTCCTTCTAAAATAAAGTATTTTATTTCAAACCAAGATGTATACAGACTTAGAAATTAAAATTATTGTTAGTTTAAATCCCATTTTCTGTATGCCTCTTAAATGCCTGTCATCAGGTTTGGAATTTTAATGTTTCAAAAACCTCTTAACCAGTTTAGTACACCAATATTACCTTTTACACATGGCTCTTAATTCATTTCTAGATGCTTATGTTTAAGTTTTTAAAATACTCTGTTACAGTCATGGTTTAGCATAAAAATTTAAGTTGTTGAATTAATTAATCTCCCAAACTTACCCGTTAGAGGTTGGGATAATCAGAAACATAAAGAGGGAACCATCTCTATTCACATTTCCTGGGGTGAGAAATAACAATTGGTCTTATTAAATCTATTTTTAAAAAATGTATATCTAGTTTGAGAAGAGTATAGAACCTAATTTGAGATTAATACTCTAACGTACTATTTTAGCAAATACAAATTTACTGAGTATCCATTCAATTATACATATTCTGGGCTGACCACTGTGCTAGGCAATTGGGATATAGTGTCCCAGAACAATGATAAGTTCCTTGACTTCAAAGAGAAAACAGTTTGAAGGCAATATAAACAGCTAAATAGGAAATTTTGATAGAGAGTAATAAATGCCCTAAAAAAGGAGCAAATTCCCAGAGGAAATGATCTCTAATGGAGACTAAAGGATGAGAAGGCATTAATTACGTGTGGATGGGGAGGGTGAGTGTGAATAAGAGAGAAAATAGTCTCTTGAGGGCTAACAGCTTCTGCAAAAGGCCAGTATCAAGAAAAAGCAGAATACATCTGTGGTCCTGTTGACAAGCCACTTGGCTGCTGTTCACAGAGATAGTGCACAAAGAGAGCAGAGAAGGCTGTGGATTGAGAAGATGGAGTGAATGCTTTCTGCTTGGGGATTTGAGCTGCTATGGTGTGTACAATTGGAGACATGTGGTAGATGGCAGGATATACAAAACTGGAGCTGGATAAAGAGAACCAGATTGGAAATAGATTTGAGAATCACAGATTGATCAATGATATGAAATTCCCAAACAGGAGGTATAGAAATTTAAAATCCTGTTATATTTTTAGCATATGAAGCATTCTAGAGAAAAGCAAAAACTGTCACAGATCTTACATTTGACAGGTTTATATTATGAATGTTAGATGGAAGACGAACCAAAAAGTGCCAAAGTGAGTGTTCTGAGACAAATTTTAAGAAGATAGAAATTTGTATGGATTGAAACTGTCATGGAAAAGTTTTTGAAGAAATAAGACTATATATGTGTAGAAAATGTCCAAACTAGAAATGTTAAAATGTCATTTTGACTAGGAAAATGTCAAAATATCTAAAGTATGAACATAATATTCTTAATTTTGTCTTTTTGGCTGGATGTAACAAATAATATTCAGCAAAAGCTTCTAGTTTTTACTTTTAAACAACAACTTGCTTAACATTCATAAACTCTGTTGAAACTTTAACACTTAGAAGTTGTACAGAGTGGTCACATTTTATGCAAGTGTGTTTTATGTTCCTAAAGACATCACAATTCAAACTCTTTTAAATCATGTGCACATTTCTTACAATAATAAATGAAGAGGTGAAAGCATAAATTGATAAATCTAAAATAGTGGTGATTTTTTTTTTTTACTTTAATGCTCCTTTAAAAAAATTTCAGCACTTTTATAATATTTTGTAGACTGTTATCTCCTAAATTAACAAAGCATATCATGGTAGTTAGCCATATTTGTTGTGTTTTATCATATATAAATTCCATTCTAAAGTTTCTTTATTTCTTTTTTTAAAAAAATTTTTCTGACATTAGCATAACCACAACTTAATGAGAGCTTGGATGCTTGAAAGATTTATAAGATAACAAAATGTAAATTTTAATTACAGTGACTGTTAAAATAATAGCAATGTAATGGTGAGCACCCTTGCTTCACCAGAGACTGTTCCCAATTCAGAGCCTGAATGATCTTTTAAAGGCATACATCCTAGAACTCCTCTGCGTTTGTCCCTTTGATAAGTCTTTTCATCAGAACCCAAATAGAGTAAGGGAGAGGAGAACAGAGCATGGTGGAAGAAAGAAGAGGGAAAATTAGGATGAGGTAATGGCAGAGAGATAAGAGGGTAGACTATATCATGTAGGGCTTTGTTGACCATTACAAGGACTTTGGTTTTACTCAGATGGAAAACCATTAAAGTGTTCTGAACAAAAGATCGTCAAAAGGATGAACATATTATAGGGATCCTAGAACATCTGTCTCTAAGGATCATGCAGGCTCTGAGTTGAGCACAGACTCCAGGGGAGAAAGAGTAGAAGCAGAAAAAGTGATGAGTTTGCTACAATGGTAATTAAGGCACTCCAGTCACAGTGATCTCCTTGCTGTTTCCTCAAATGCCAAACACATTCGCCGTGTGTTTGTTACTCCCTCTGCCGGTGGTGCTTTTCTCTAAGTAACTGCATACTTGCTCCTTTACCTCCTTCAGATCTCAGCTCCAATGTGATTTCTCAGTGAATACCCTCAGTGAATATCCTTCCTGTGCCTCTTCTCTAATTTGCTTTTTTCTCCTTAGCAGTTATGACCATCTGACCTATTGTTTGATTTACTTGTTTTTCTGTCCTTGTTTGTTGCCTGTCTACCCTCACAGGAATAGATGCCTCCTGAAAAAAGGATTTTCATCTCTGTCTCTGTCTTCTTTCTTTTATGGCTGAATCTATAGTACAAAGAATAGTGCTTAGTACATACTAGACACTCAGTAAATACACGTGAGATGAATCAAAGAACGTCACTACAAGCACTCCAGAGTATTTCTCATGCAAAGCATAGTGTACCAATGGAAGGCAGGCATTTCCAGTTTTAACTTTAAATAAAGGGGGAAGGTCATGTGACATCAAAATAAACATGGTTTACAACCAATTTGGTTCATGGCTTTGAAATTGTGAGATTCTTTATTATTTTTAGTTGAAATATTTATGTAAATTAAATTTATATAAAATGAGAATTTATTAATATTTGTATTATTAAAGTATTTCAAATTTGTATAATTCAAATTTATATAAAATGAAATTCTACACACAAGATCTGCTGCAAGATTTTGTAATTGGCACTGTCTAAAAATATACACTGCAGGATCACATTTGTCCCTTTTTAATATTTCTTTTTTGAAAGAACACTGATCTCAAACTCTGCTCCTAACATCTGCTATAGAATCAGTGGTGTTGCTACGGAGAAGTCAGGGAGGGGCTAGTCCCCATTCTCCAGTTGGTTTTGTAATTTATAATCTCCTGGATTTGTCCCATACTGCAGTCTGTCCCCTAAATTCTTATAATTTATTAGTTACACCCTATTAGTACACAAGACAGGGAATGTACAGCTATGATCAAGGAATCTTCAACCCATGTACTATCACTAAGAAATGGATGCAGAGAAAACCAGGGAAGTGGAATAGTTTCTTACGCAGATTCATGCAGATCTTAGTTCTCTTAAGATAAAAATTCAGTGTTTATATATCTGTTATAACTAGTTGGTAATGCCTCTTAAGAACATGAGGAACATAATAAGATGGGTTATTTCTTAGGAAGACCAAAGGCATTGTACAGCTGTTTTAGCAGATAGCACTTCATGCCTTCAAAACCTGATTAGGTTTCACTTTCTCTGTGGGCTTTCCTCAACTTCTGCAGGCAAAATTGGTTATTCCATTCACAGTACTCCCATTGAAGTTGTTCATATATGTTTTTAAAGCACATCACATAGCAATTTATTTAATCTCTTTGTTGCACTCTTCTCTACTCCCAGCAAATAGCACAGTGCCGCTGCTATGCATTAGAATTTCTGTTCACCTATCATGTATTTAAAATGTAACATTTTAATTCACAGTGCTATATTTTAGATGCTTACATTTCTTAAGGGAAATTTGAATTCTTATATTGACAAATTATTCAGTATGCAGTCTTGTTGTCCAGTAGACACAAGAAGGCACATTTGAATTTAATTTCATTAGCTGGAATCCATAATGGGAGTATAAAATGACTCAACATGTGTTGTTGCCCACAACAAATGCCACACTAGTACTGATGAGTCATACCTAGTTTGAATGGAAAAGCCATCTCCAAAGCCAATAGTCTGTTAAGGATCATGCTTTAGAACAAAACATACAACTGGCACTATCAGTCCTTAGCTATCTTGCTTCTTATTGTCTGAATTATTTTTAGATTTCTGGATTTTATGTGTGTGTACGTGTGTGGAATCCTAAGGGCTCATTCAAAATTGGACTACTCTTTTCTGAAGATATTTTTTCTAACTCTTTTAGCTATCAATATCAAGAAGCTAACAACTAATAAGTTAATTAAAGTGGCAAAACCCAACATAGTTCATTTCCTCAGATCAATTTGGTACATTCCATAGAATGTAAATACTCCCTATGCTTCCTGTAAGGAATATTTGGAAAGGTGTTTAGCAACCAGAAGGTGTACCTGCTGGCATATATGTAGTCTAGGGTTGGGACTCTAGCTCCTGATTTTTGTATTCACAGATGTAAAATCAAGGCTTTATCTACATTATGAATGGCATTCCTCAGTGATTCTATCCCCATGAAACCTTAGAATTTGAGCTAGAACTTTCCACTGTGAAGTTTTTTAGAAATTATTAAATTGTCAGCATACTGATTTTTCTCTTGACATATTTAATTTACAAAAATATGTTTCAGTCCATAGTAAATACTCTCAAATCTTAAAAACTCGCCTAAAATGCCACATTTTCCAAAAATTAGTTATAGTTTGCTTTATAGTATATGAATGTAATTATTGAGTACTTAGCATGGTGGATTTTGACACGGTTTGAGGCAGAAAGCATGAGGCTTTTCCCTGAACTGAAATTATGACATTATATACATTGACCAAAGAGAAGGCCACCATTGCAGGCTCAGTAGACTCTCTGGGCCTAAAGTCCACTCCCTTCATCTTCTAGAGTATAGCTAAGAGATGAGAATGAAAAGATGATGCTCAGCCGATGAAGGGGCAATCAGACCTAGGGACTTTCCTCAGTTTTGGTTTTTGTTCATTTGTTTATTAGGAACTTGGGAGGGATCTGTTTTATGATTTCTGCAGAACTGGAAAAGTACTAGTCAAAATGGCCTTTGGCCACTTATTTATTGATTAGTTAGATCATGTTATACAATTGTTCTTGTATAAGAAGGGAAGAAGTGGTGAAATCAACAACAACCTGAATTTCATACAGCTGGGGAAATCTCATATTTGCAAGTGCCATTTCAAACTTGATGGTAGAAACTAGGGAAATATCAGAGAATTGGGATTACGGATGTTACCCAAAAGCAGAGATTCTGAGAGACCAAAACATTCCTTTACTTTTTGTTGAGGCTCCTTCTTAGTGTTTCTTTAAGGGTGAGAAACAAGGACAGTCTTCTTCTCACAAAGGCTTTAACTTAGAGCTTAGGGTAGGATCAACACAACACATGCCAGACATTCTTTATAATAACTGCCAAACAATTATATTTGTGGAGATGAGCCTTGGAAACAGTTCTTAAGGATTTCAGGGCTTTTTGAATTCAAAGAGAAATGTGGCAACTACCCCCCAACTCCACTTGAAAAAATCATTTAAATGAAAAGTTGCATGTTACAGTTTGAAAAACAAATATTGGTTTTGATGAGTTTAAGTGGGAATAAACAACTATCATCTGTCTTCAGCTGAGAATAATTTTTATTTCTATATACAATGAAATGCAAATCAATAATCCTGCTTAAATGACTAGATTTGCTTAATATAGATTTTATTTTTCATAAAGTAATTGTGTAGGGTTTTTTTTCAATCCTTAACTTAGCTAACATATTCCTTAGACATTCGTTATATTAGGCACTTCTCTCTTTAAATGTGGCCTTTTATATGCTTTAAAAATTTTTTCTTACTATAACATTTGGATCATTTAATTTAGTAGTAGGGAGTACTCAATAGCATAAAAATAACCCTAATATTTAAGAAACTATGTGTCCCTTATTTGCTTTCTTATCCTTCCATTTAAAAATGTCAGACCATGCTCACGCTAGAGTAATATAGGAAAACAAAGAGAAAAATGCATAAAGAAGAAGCTGTCTGCTCCCATCTCCTGTTTCCATTCTTCCCCAGTCCCAGGAGAGAACTTTATTAATTTTATGATTCATCTAAGACTATTTTAGATGAAAGATATTGTATTTTAATTTTTGAATAGAAAACATGTTTTGAACATTCCTGATGCCATTTTTTCCACTGAATTTTAATGTTATTTATCTAAAAACTACAATAGAATTTATTGCTATATTCTCATAGCTCTTTCTCTTATATGTATGTTGTTTCATAGTAGTAATAATACTATATGTGGAATTTAAATGTGTCTTCACTTATCACATTGAAAATCACACATATTTTCCCAAATAACTTCTTTATTAGTCTAGTTTTAGGATAGTAGACTATTAAGTCTTCAGAATCAGGGATGACTTTTGAAAACCCTGCTTAGCCTCTATGTAACCTGAGTCACTGCTGGCTATCCTTGTATCCTTCTACCTCCCTTTACAGCCAACATCGTTAAAGTCCTTGTCTTATCCTTTTCTTCCTAACCTCTGAATTACCCAAAACAGTGAATTTTTAGTATTTATCTTAATTTAACTCTCTCTGACACATTTAATACCACTGAGAATTTTTTTTCCTGAAACTATTCACTCCCTATTCCTCCATGATACCACCTATGTGAATGTCCCTTTTGCCTCCCACTTAAATTCTGATGCTCCATGAATTCTGGACTTAGTTTGCTTTTCTTCTCAATTTGTATGCATTCCCTGAATAAATTCTTTCGTCTGTGGCTTGAAACATCAATCCCATGACTACAAATATGTCTAGCTGCTTAGTGGACTTCTCCCCCTGATATCCCATAGATATACTAAATTCATTATGTACAAAAATAAGTTCATCAACATACACAAAGCCAGTTCTTCTATAACTTTTACTTTCTTTTTTTTAAAACTTTTAATTTTATATTGGTGTATAGCCAGTTAACAATGTTGTGATAGTTTCAGGCACAGCAAAGCTACTCAGCCAGACATATATCAATACATGTATCCATTCTTCCCCAAACTCCCCTCCCATCCAGGCTTATAACTCTTACATTCAATTTCTTCTTCCTCCCTCATTTTAGTTCAGGCTTTCACCATCTTCTACTTGATACACTACAATAATCTTCTTTAGGTTTTTCTCCCTCTAGGAACCCAGGGCTATAATCCATTCCCCATCGAGTCTCCCTAATGGGTTTCTCAAATCTGATCATATTTGTCTCTCCTTAATACTCTTCAATGGATCTCCAGTGCCTATATGATAAAATCTGAATTTCCTGGAATGGCATATGAGCTACTGGTTCATTTAACTATGTCTATCTAGTTTACCCTTTTGTGCTTTCATTTTAGCAGTTCCCTTGGCCTGGAATCTCTTTTTCATATATTTTGGTTAGCACTGGAATCACTTCTTTGACTCAGATCAAGGATAACCTAGTCCATGAAGTCTTCCCTAACATTATTGTCTTATTGATACTTTGTATGTATGATTTCCCCGTGTTTACCATCCCAGATCATTGCACAAACTTGTATCACACTGCAGATTACATATTCATGCACGTATGAGTTTCCCTGTCTGTCTCTCCTCTAGACTACATATTACATGAGGACAAGGAACTTATCCTAAAGACCTAACAAGTACCTGGTATGTCTATAGGTATTATTGTTAATAATATTATTTTTAATGAGTAAATAAACTTAGCACAGTAGACCCCAAATAGCTGCATAGGGAAGGAAGAAACCATGAAAGGACAATGTCAGATTATAGGAATTCTTCCACACTTTTTCACTGAAAGTTGTGTATTTGATAAAAAATGTTTTGAATTTATGTCCATAAAATAATAATTCTGCATGGCAATAATGATTACTGTGATTTTTCATGGCAAAAATGAATATAGAAAATGCATTAAAATGAATTTTTAAGGTGAAAAATTATAAAGTAAATTTATTTTATTTTAAGTAAAATAAATTTTCTTTACTTAAAGTAAATAACTTCTAACAAGCATTAATTTGTGCTTGAATACATACAAATGTATTTAGAGAGTCTAGAAAGGGAAAGCCAGTTAAGTATCAATGTTGTCTAAGAAAAGCAAAGGGAAGGAAAAAACCCTGACTTTATACAAGTAATACTATGGTTCTCATATTTTCAGTGGTGGCATAAGGGAACTAATAATTCTTTACATTCTGATTTTCACCCCCTTCTGAGAATCCAAGCATTAAGTATCTATTTGAAAAAAAAAAAACTGACAAAACATTTCTAAAGAACAAATGTGTTGTTTATAGTGCCATGTCATAAAGGAATATTAGAAGTGTGCCTAAATATATTAAATCTTAACACATTTTACTATATTTCACATTTTTAGATACCCTTTTCAGAAAAATTTAATATCTCTGAAATTGTTATGTATCTCACAATCAACAGCTACCATAGATTATTTGAAACATTTTTGCTTTCTTAGAAACATAAAATAATGATGTCTCTTACAATCAATGGTGTCTTAATTTCATGAAATATAGTAGAAATTAGATTTGGAACAAAATGGGCTCAATTAACTGATAAAGCTAAAAAAAATAAAAAATAAAAATAGGCAAATTCACTTATGTGACCAAAAAAAAGTGATTGATTTGAATATGGAAGTTTGAATGTCCCCACACTCTCCTATATGAACACAATCACATATTACCATTATTTTTTTTCTGGTAATGAACATATGGGAATATATTTCTGCTTAATGCTACACCTTACTTGACTTAGCATGCCATATCTTTAGGCTTGAAAACTTTCTAAGGTTTTTTTGAATAATACAAATCAAGGTTATTTTAATCACTTTCACAAAATAATTTAAAAATAACACATGCATGGAGCTTTCAGAATAGCATAAAAGAAGAGATTCAATTGCAATGCAAATTTTCAAAAATAACTGCAAACTTTACTAGTTATAGATATTTTTCAAATTTCTCAGCCAAGTTACTGAAAAACATTTTACCAGTTTATCTGAAAATATATGACTGTATGCACACAATAGATGTTACCAGATTTTGTTGTTGTTGTTGTTTGTGTTGTGTGTGTGTGTTTTGTTTTGTTTTGGGGTTTTGTTTGGGGTTTTCTTTTGTTTGTTTGTTTGTTTACTTTTATCCCAGAAGTGGAGATTAATGATGCATACATAGGCTGGCCTATTTTTTAGTAAGAAAAATTTGAAATTCAGTGGATATCCTTGGTGTACTGAATTCCTCACTGTAGTTGCAACTCTTATCACTAGGGTCCAGTACACATATCTCTCCTACTCCAATCCAATCAAAGCCACATTCATCAATATATTATTTTCAGCTCAGCAAAGAGTTTCATATTGGTAACTCAAATAGATTTCTTAATCTGTATGTTTAAATTTTTAAAAATATTTTATATGAATAGGGTTTGCTTTTCACAAAATAAAGGCATCATAGTAAACAGCAGGTAGACTGGAGATTGCACAAAAATATTATTATTCCATAAAAATCACGGAGGGTCTATTCTCCAAAAATGTTTCCCTAATGCTCTGCTAAATTATGTAATGTCTTCATATTATTAATTCCTGTGACTTAGAGATCTCTCATTTGAAATCAGAGAAAGGAGACATTATCACCTAATAGGGATTATTTAACATTGATTATTTTGTAGGAAATTCATATCAACAAATTTAGGTTTTATAAGTTAGTGACATCAGTTATCGATAACATGTATTCATTCTAGACCAAATAATAAAAACAAGGTGCTGGGCTTATGTCAAGGTAGGGAAAAGTGTCCTTTCTTCACTTCCACAAAACATTGAAAACCCTGGACTCTGAAGCAATACCTTTCTAACCCAAAATCTCAAGAAAATGTTTTCATGAACGTAGCTCATTCAGTCTTCTTCTCTATTTGTCATGTTCTGCAACCAACTTAGTGACATTCTCCTTTCATACACACCTCAGGAAAACATGTTTTTTTCCCCTATCATACCAGATAAACAACAAAAGAAACCCTACCTCTAACTCAGCATTACACAAATAAAGACTTTCTCATACTGGTCTCCCAGTTCTCAGAACCTGTCATGGGTCCCCCCATGCTGTTTTCAGACATGTTCCTTCTGTGTGGGATGTTCTTTCTCCCAACCCGCCTTCTGCCATCACCCTTAATGCACTAATTTCAGTCCTTCAGGGAAGTCTTGACTTTACTCAGAAGAATATCCAGGGCTTCCAGTTACATGTTTTCACATACTGTATATTTATTTGACTGATTATATAGTAAACATCTGTCTTTCTGCTGGAAAGTAAGTCATATGAGGAGCTTTAGCACTCTACCTCCCATGCCCTGTACATAATAAGGATTTAATAAATATTTATCAAATGAATCTGTTTTTCCAAATCAGAGCATATTATTATCTGCTTCTAGCCATTTTAAACATCTTAGTATACATTACCTACCAAGGTACTCTGTTAAGCTTATATTTATTATGACAAATGTTTCACATGCATATTATATTATGTATGCAATTTGTCACAGCATCTAACTGAAACCCTGATGCAGTAAGTCACAGATTTGTGTTTGTTCAGTGACAGCTGGGTACTGTCCATAAATGTCACTATGGTGGGAGATGAGACTATTTTTCACCTCATCTTTGTCACTTGGATTTTAGGACTTCCTTTACTCAAGCCCCTGTTTCCTGTGTAGTTGATGTTGTCTTTTTTTTTTTTTAATAACCGTATCTTCCTAGAATCAAATAGCCATTCCTCTCCTCTCTTGATGTTAGCTGTTCTGCTGCTAGTTCCTCTTCTCAGTTAATTTTAACATATCTTGAGAAGATTCCAATAATAGTTTGCCAATACTCATATCCTCTCACTTCAAAATGTTCCTTGTAAACACTTGCTCTGATAGGTCGTATGCAGTGAAAATGTTGTAGCTTGGGTACTTTTCCTGGACATTCATGAACATTGCAGCCATTACTATTTGTGAGACTTATCCCTGATACTTCAGCATGACATTGTTTCATTTATTCCTTATACCATCACAGCCACCCGATGCTGGAAAGAACCATAACAGTATTATTTAATATCAAGTCATTTTCTTCTCTATTTGAACACTGAAATGACATCCCTTGGGACCAGAGGTGGTGTTTACACGTGGAGAAAACATCATGTCCAAAGGCTTAGAGTGTGAGCCTGTGGCAAAGGGCCAGTAGCTCAGGATAGGTGAATTACAAGGTCCATGGGAAAGAATGGTGGGTAATAACTAGAAAGGCATGGTTAACATTATAAATGGCCTTGTATGACATTCTGTGGATTTGATTTGCTGATGGTATTTGTTAGGCAGAAAGTACAGGATCAGACTTGCATTTGGAAAATATCATTGTGTTAGCTTATTACACAGCAGACACAGAAGCATGTTCATTGCTAGACTTGGGCAGATGGTCAAACTGTGCAAAGTTAATTGTTAATTTCAACTTTCGATCCTGTTCAATTCCAGTTGGCAAGCAAGACTGCTGTAGCCGAAGTGTGGAAAGAAAGCTTATACAGGGCAGATGTTAGTACTACATTGAGTACTGGGAAGCCACCGTTCGGTATATTTTAAATTAAAAGATAAAATCAAAGATGAGATTTCATGTAAAAATAAGTTTATTAATCACCTCGCTTCTGGAGTTTGTCACTGTGGCTAAATAAGTTCCTCCTTAACTTATTTTTAGTAGAATATTTTATTAACGCTCATCAAAAAAATTTTTTTTTCATTTTCCTGTATTTATAGGTAGAACATTCTGAGCAGATTTTAATCCTTTTATGTTTCAAGATCTTTCCTTCATATGAGATCATCATTCCAAACTTTAATAATTATGTATAATGGAATACAGATTTATAAATTATATGTGGGATGAATGTATTCTGACCTCCAAGACATACCCCAGCCCACACAAAATAATCCTCTTAATTTTTAATATAATGTCCTTAAATAGTGTGTGCATCAGTTAAAGTATAAAGAAAAAATGATCCAACTACCATTTTATCTGGGATAGTCTCAACTTACAACTGCTGTGTGGGATAATTATTAATAATGGCTCCTTTCACACCAAAAATGTATTTTGATATGAAAGAGAAATTACATGTTTACCCTTTTAACACCATGGACAATGACATAAATAAATCCCAGTGTAAATCCCAGCTCTGATATACACCATTTGTTCAGTTTTAGCAAGAAAACTCACTTTGGTGTCTTTATCTATAAAACTGTAGAAAATGTTTTACCGTGTAGATTTGTTATGAAGAATAAATGCAGAGTTGGCTTTATGGATGTGAAACCCATGCAGTCCCATGGTGGGGGCTTCATGCTGGGAAGGGCCATGCTTAGTTTATGCTCTATTGATCACTCAGAATTTTTAACATGCTTCAACAAGTGTGGTACATTTTCCTTTTGTACTGGGCCCCAAGTTTTATAATGAGTCCTGATTAAATGAGAACTGTGCTAACTTAATCTAAATTTGATTCCTTAATTCTTCCATTCTGGTTTAAGTCCTGATATTATTTCACCAGGTAGAAAATCATTTATAGCCGTTTTATAATGGAAACATCAGTGGAAATATTCAAAAAACAGTCTTTAGGAATAGAAAGAGTTTTGAGCCAAACTGAGGATTATAGCTTGGGAGACAGCCTCTCAGATAACTCTGAGGAACTGCTCAAGAGAAGCCTTCTTTTCAGGACAGTTTTATATCTTTTCAGAACAAAGAAAATCAAACAAGTTTAGGATACATCCCTTCAAGGTTTCCAAAAAAACCATATCAGCATGTGTACAGCAAGTCAGCATGTCATTGGCACCTGTGTAGGAAGTGTTATTATCAAAGGAGTACCAGCATTGGCATCCCAGAAAAGGAGGCACTTAATCTTTATTTTTAACATGGGCATTCTTTGCTTCTGGTCAGGGTAACTTTTTTTTTTTTTTTAATGATTAAAGCAGATGTACAATGTATGTTTGGTAAGCCGCAAACAGGCTATTTTAATTAGCATAAAATTCAAGTTAAATCATGTATTAGCCAGAATGATTTCCCCATATCCCAATATGTGAAAATTTCTTCCATTAAAATCAACCAAAAATTAAAATATAACAAAAGCAGGTTATTGTTCATAAAAAGGAAAATGTCTTTTAAATTATACACTAAAAATCAATATTAGAAGGCATTTACTACCATTCAAATGTTGAAAACATTACAGTAAATTATTAGTATATTTTGAAATAAACTATCATTTGACCTTTATTTGGGGGGTTGTGTTATGCTCAGTTAAAATAATTTTAATATCATAAATAATTGTCCAAAATTAGAAAGAGCCTTCTTGCTTTTCATACCTAAATGTCTTTCTACACCTGAATAGTCACACTGGTAACAATTTTAGTATCTGAAACTATTTTTCTTTGTTTATAACATGATGCCACCATTAGTACTTATACTTAAAATATTCATAGTGATATCTTTAATTTATTGACCACTTGTTGTATGCCAGTTGCCTGCGAAATGCTCTATATGTATTTTCTGCACATAATAACATTCACACATACACACACACACACACACACATACACACACAGACATCCTTATGAAAAGGGTATTACTATTTCCATTGGAATAATAACAATATTGAGGCTTACAGAGAATAGATAACTTGCCAAAGCCATATAGATAGAGCATGGGGCTTAATTTTGAAACTAATTTCTGAATTTTAAAGCCTGAGCTGTTAATCGATGTTTCAGTATTTTGCAAGCTGGCATCCAAGTACATATTCTCAGAACTCCATGACTTTATAAAATGATTTAAAACTGTTTGCATTCCCTACTAAATAATCTAACTGATAACCATATATGTATATTCTGGATCATCTGTATGATCTGAGAAGTTTTGTCTTCATGCTCCACAAGCATGTCTGGATTCTAGTAAGCTAGTAAGGAGGAAACCAGGCAGATTTAAAATATAAATGATTCCTCTAAGATCAGGAACAGGACAAGGATGTCCACTCTCATAACTTTTATTTAACATAGTTTTGGAAGTCCTAGCCATAGCAATCAGAGAAGAAAAAGAAATAAAAGGAATCCTAATTCCTTTTGGAAAAGAAGAAGTAAAACTGTCACTGTTTGCAAATGACATGGTACTATACATAGAAAAGCCTAAAGATGCTACTAGAAAATTACTAGAGCTTATCGATGAATTTGGTAAAGTTGCAGCATACATAATTAACACACAGAAATCTCTTGCATTCCTATACACTAACAATAAAAGATCAGAAAGAGAAATTAAGGAAACAATACCTTTTACCATCACATCAAAAAGAATAAAATACCTAGGAATAAACCTACCTAAGGAGATAAAAGATCTGTACTCAGAAAACTCTAAGATACTGATGAAAGAAATTAAAGATGATGCAAACAGATGGAGAGATACACCATGTTCTTGCATTGGAAGAATCAATATTGTGAAAATGACTATACTACCCAAAGCAATCTACAGATTCAATGAAATCCCTATCAAATTGCCAATAGCATTTTTCACAGAATTAGAACAAAAAATTTTACAGTGTGTATGGAAATACAAAGATCACAAATTACCAGAGCAATCTTGAGAAAGAAAAATGGAGCTGGAGGAATCAGCCTCCCTGACTTAAGACTATACTATGAAGCTTCAATAATCAAAACACTATGGTACTGGCGCAAAAACAGAAATATAGATCAATGGAACAGAATAGAAAGTTCAGAGATAACCCCAAGCACCTATGGTCACCTAATCTATGACAAAGGAGACAAGAATATACGATGGAGAAAAGTTTCTTCAATAAGCGGTGCTGGGAAAACTGGATGGCTAGATGTAAAAGAATGAAACTAGAACACTACCTAACACCACACACAAAAATAAACTCCAAATGGATTAAAGACCTAAATGTAAGGCTGTACACTATAAAACTCTTAGAGGAAAACATAGGCAGAGCACTCTATAATGTAAATTGCAGCAAGATCTTTTTTGATCCACCTCCTAGAGTGATGAAAATAAAAACAAAAATTAAAAATTGGAACCTAATTAAACTTAATAGCTTTTGTACATCAAAGGAAACCATAAACAAAACAAGAAGGCAATCCACAGAATGGGAGAAAATATTTACAAATGAAGCAACCGACAAGGAATTAATCTCCAAAATATACAAACACTCATGCAGCTCAATATAAACAAACAAACAAATAACCCAATCAAAAAATGAGCAGAAGATCTAAATAGGCATTTCTCCAAAGAAGACATACAGACAGGCAAAAAGTACATGAAAAGATGCTCAACATCACTAATTATTAGAAAAATGCAAATCATAACTACAGTGAGGTATCAGCTCACACCAGTCAGAATGGCCATCATCAAAAAATCTAGAAATAATACATGCTGAAGAGGGTGTGGAGAAAGAGAACATGCTACGCTGTTGGTGGGAATCTAAATTGGTACAGCCACAGTGAAGAACAGTATGGAGGTTCCTTGAAAAACTAAAAATAGAGCCATCATATGATCTAGCAGTCCCATTCCTGGGCATATATCCAGAGAAAACCATAATTTGAAAAGATAAATGCACCCCAGTGTTCACTGAAGTGTTGTTTACAATAGCCAAGACATGGAAGCAACCTAAATGTCTATCAACAGAGAAATGGATAAAGATTTGGTACATATATACAATGGAATATTACTCAGCCATAATAAAGAATGAAGTAATGTCATTTGCAGCAACATGGATGCCCCTAGAAATTATCCATACTGAGTGAAGTAAGTCAGACAGAGAAAGACAAATATCATGACATCACTTATATGTGGAATCTAAAAAATGGGTACAAATGAACATAGAGTCACAGATGCAGAAAACAAACTTATGGTTACCAGGGGGAGAGTATGGGAGGGATAAATTGGGAGATTGGGATTAACATATACACACTACTATATATAAAATAGATAACTACTAAAGACCTACTGTATAGCACAGGGAACTCTTCTCAATACTCTGTGATGACTTATATGGGAAAAAAAATCTAAAGAAGAGTGGACATATGTATATGTATAACTGATTCACTTTGCTATAGAGCAGAAACTAACACTTTAAATCAACTATACTCCAATAAAATTTTTTAAAAAATTAAAAAATAAAGTATAAACGATTCTCCACTAAATGAAAGACATATGGCATTTTGTTGTACTATACACATGAGTTTCTCAGCAATTCAGAGATGATGAGGGAAAATTGAATTATTACACAGCATGGTGTAATTAAAGGCATAGCAAATTCCAAAAGCTTGTGCCCTATCAGCTGGCTCCTTATTCTCATTGGCAAGGGCAATTTAGTTTCAAGAAATCTTCTGCAACATAAGATACATATTGTTATTTTAAATTTTATTGTTTTTATAGTTGTTCCTGTATTTGTAAACTTGTTTTGGTATTATAATTGTATACAGTTAAAAGTATAATGACATACCTGTTTTTATCTTTGGCTATATTTAAATATCATTAAAATAAAAATAATTTACATCTATATTGGGAGACTGAATTTTTTGTTTTTGTTTTTGTTTTTCTTTTACCTTAAAAGTTACTTGAAGGAGCTTTATTGGGTGACACTTCATGTGGCTAGTTGATTGTTTGTTAGCATCATATCATTAGTTTTTATTATTTTATGCTATGTTAATATTTTACTGACTGCTCCATCTTGATCCTTTTCATTTCCTCATTAGGCTTTTTTTTTTTGCCTGATTTTTGTTAATGTTTAAGCATTTAAAAGGTAAAGCATTTAAAGGTAAAGAATCATTCTAAAACAAGATTGATCTTGCTACTTTTTTATACTTTAAAATAAGTAAATTATAAATTTAAAAATAATAAATTAATCAGAGATCTACAAACTTAAAATATATCCTGAAAATCTTTTGCTCCCATTCTTTTCCATGCTATTGTTTCATCCAAGGGGGGCAAAAATACTGAAACTATTATGTATTTCTATTTATGTACAAGTGCTGTCCAGGGGCAGTAGCTCCTTCTTCCCATCTTTTATTTGAGAGGGAGCTAATCATCTACAACATAAAGCCATTCTGTATATTATTTTCATGTTAGGCTGTAGTTAAAATAAAATGCATCTACACTTCCATACATTACATTACTTGAAATGATGATGCTTTCTATTAAACTGTACTTCAATATTCTGTTTTACATGCAGCTGAATGTGGTGCATCTGCAATAAATAATGAAGGAATTTTGCTTTCTCCAAATTATCCACTCAACTATGAAAACAACCATGAATGCATTTATAGTATTCAAGTTCAAGCAGGAAAAGGAATCAATATTTCAGCCAGAACATTTCATTTAGCACAAGGAGATGTTCTTAAGGTAGGTGAACTCAGAATATTTATATTTTGATCATTTTAGTCATTAAATATACATTAATACATATATATGTGTGTATATGTATTTATAATCAACCATAAGTTGATTCTGCCATTCATAGATTTAAATTATACATTATTTCCCATTTTCTATCACTATTTTTGTTGAGATAGAATGCTTTGTTTCTAATGTTTATTTATAAGTTTTGATTTTATGATACATGAATTTAATGTTTCAATAGCACCCAAATAAGGACACTTTCATGCCAAATATGTTATATTCAATAAATATTATCTATGAAACATAGTAATTAATCCATAAAATGGCCATTTATTTATTTTTATTTTGATGTTTACTACGTAACTTATCTCTGTTGATACATGGATAACTCTTTGCATTTATGACAAAATTTTTATAATTTATGGATATATCAAACTAACAATGTCTATAAATTAAGAAAAATATACTCTGTTGATAATAAACATTAGGGTAAAATTTATTAATTTATTTTAAAAATTTGAAATAATCAAATTTAGAGATACAATTAAAGGGAGTTCCCTGGCAGTCCAGTGATTAGGACTCAGTGCTTTCACTGCCATGGACCTGGGTTCAGTCCCTGGTCAGGAAACTGCAAGCTGTACAGCACAGCCAAAAAATTTTTTTAAATGATGCAATTTTAGGCAAATAAATATTTTCATACATGCTGATGCATATTTTGCAAAGTAATTGTTTTGGTGAATGTAGTTTATATTCATTATTGGAATAAAAGTAAACACTTCTATAAAATCACATTTAAATATTTAAAAATGATCACATACATTTTTTTTCTCATTATTGAGATTTCCTTAATCCAGGTAAGAAATTCAATGTATCTCTGTTTTCACAAATCTTGAAAAAAATTGTGATTTCCCAGGTTGACTGGAGTGGTGGATTTTTATTTAAGCAGTGATTTTAAGATTGTTGGTTATGTTCTTCTTTTAAAAAAAATATTAATTTAATGATAATTGATGGTTCTCTAACACAAACAGTTTTGTATGCTTGTAAGATTTGTGTAGACATGGGAAAGATTTCCTCCAATACACCTGGATATATAAAATTTTAGTATTAATTTAGTGCTATTCCTATTTTTTGTGTTTTTCTCATATTGGCAACAGAAATTCACTGCATAATATCTTCAACTTCCAGTTCATTTTTTGTATTTTCCTGTTAAAATAAGTTTATTTGCTAAATTGAGGTCAACGTTGAGATTAATGGGTTGCTTGCACTTAGAACTAAGGCAGTGGTGTTTTTTGTGTTTTGTTTTTTTATTTATTTTTTTTTTTTTTGGTTTTTTTTGCTAGCTGTGGGGAAAAAAATGTATTGACAACATAGATCAGAAGTGTGAGTGTAGCTACTAATCTGTATCAATAAGCAACAATTATAAACACATATTTATAAATTAAAAGTCAGGAAATGCTTCCCCATGCCTACCACAATCCTTCCTAAAATAGTTCTCTGTTCTCAGTGATGCTGGAAATTTATACATTACTTTTCCATACTGATTGATGTTTATTTTGAAAATTCATTTGTGATAAGAGGTGATGCCTTTCAAAAAATAGCCCTAATATGTTTCTCAGAGTGCTTTCTGACTAATGTCTTACTTATTTGGAGTAAGGTCACATGCATTGTAGTCTGTTACATTGAGGAAGGATGGGACCTCAATAATAGTGACAATGTGAGGTGATGTGATGGTGATAGATAAAGGAAGGCAGAAAAACTTGACATAAGACCCTTTAGTGGATTTCATTAAGTAATGATTTTTCTTTCATGAGTGAAAGTATGAAATTTTATATTGCCAGAAATTTTTTAAAAATTGTATCTTTCCTAGAATAAATATATGTTTTTCAAAGTTGAAAAGATTATATACTAAATATTAACCTGGAACCACACCAATTCAACTATCCTTCTACTGATAGTCTAACCTAATTTATTCTAAATTATTACTTTAAAAGAATTTCAGTAAGCCATACTATAGAGACAGTTTGAGATGGGCTTTTAAATGCTGTCTGTCTTCATGGTCTCTCCACCAGTGTAAGATGTAAAATGTCTGTATGTTATTCTTCTTATTAATCCCTTGGACAACTATTAGTTCAAAGATACCTATTGACACAGGCACAGTTAGGCATCCACAAGTAGACTATGTACTCTGCAAAGGACAAATGATTAATTCTTAAAGATTAATAAACCAAACTTCTCTCAGGATGATAGGTTGTTTGCTAACTGCAAACTAATCCATGAGAACCTATCCTCATCCCCAGCACTTTCCAATGTTAAACCTAGTAGAGTCAGTTCTCTTTCTCCATTCCAACTAGGACATAAGAAATAAGAGAAACAATTAGCCCATTATAGATCCCTCTGTTCCTTGACTGAGAGGTTTGAAAGCATTGTTTTTCTTTATGTGGTAGGATTGGCTACATTCTTTGAAATGACATTCTCTTGTAATCTTTAAGAGAGTATAACGCTTAGAAGAAGGTTTTGTTTTGTTTTGTTTTCTGGTTTCATTTATTGTATAACATCACTGTATTGGATTCTGACAAAAACAAAAACAGCAACAACAATGAAAAAATAATGTGTTATTGTTATCTATAACTGCACACACACATATATACACACACACAAACAACTTTCCTTTCTGAGAGCTCATCATCCAGTCTGATGCTTACCCGCTCTCTCTCTCCCTCCTCCTTTTTATAAACACATTAATTTTTAAATTTTATTTTATATTTTATTTTTTAATTTTTTTAGAACTTTTATTGAGATACAGTTAACATACAATAAACTGCATATATTTAGAGCATACAATTTGGTATCCAAATCTCCCAATTCATTCCCCGCCAACCCTCCCTGCTTTCCCCACTTGGTATATGTATTGCCCAAGCGAGCACTGCTTTCCCCACTTGGTGTCCATATGTTTGTTCTCTACATCTGGGTCTCTATTTCTGCCTTGCAAACGGGTTGATTTCTGCCATTTTTCTATACTCTGCATATATGTGTTAATATACGGTATTTGTTTTTCTCTTTCTGACTCACTTCACTCTGTGTGACAGTCTCCAAGTCTGTCCATGTCTCTAGAAATGTCCCAGTTTCCTTGCTTTTTACATCTGAGTAGTATTCCATTGTATATATGTACCACATCTTCTTTATCCATTCATCTGTTGATGGACATTTAGGTTGCTTCCATGTCCTGGCTATTGTAAATAGTGCTGCAATGAACACTGGAGTGCATGTGTCTTTTTGAATTATAGTGTTCTCTGGGTACATGTGCAGCAGTGGGATTGCTGGGTCATATGGTAACTCTATTTTTAGTTTTGCAAGGAACCTCCATACTGTTCTCCATAGTGGCTGTATCAATTTACATTCCCACCAACAGTGCAAGAGCATTCCCTTTTCTCCAGACCCTCTCCAGCATTTACTGTTTGTAGATTTTCTGATGATGCCCATTCTAACCAGTGTAGTTTTGATTTGCATTTCTCTCATAATTAGTGATGTTGAGCAGTTTTTCTTGTGCCTCTTGGCCATCCGTATGTCGTCTTTGGAGAAATGCCTATCTAGGTCTTCTGCCCATTTTTTGATTGGGTTGCTTGTTTTTTTGATATTGAGCTGGATGAACTGTTTATATATTTTGCAGATTAATCCTTTGTTGATTTGTTTGCAAATATTTTCTCCCATTCTAAGGGTTGTCTTTTTGTCTTACTTATTCTTATAGTTTCCTTTGCTGTGCAGAAGCTTTGAAGTTTCATTAGGTCCCACTTACTTATTTTTGTTTTGATTTCCATTATTCTAGGGGATGGATCAAAAAAGATCTTGTTGTTGTTTACATCAAAGAGTGTTCGTCCTATGTTTTCCTCTAGGAGTATTATAGTGTCTGGCCTTATGTTTAGGTCTTTAATCCATTTTGAGTTTCTTTTTGTGTATGGTGTTAGGGAGTGTTCTAATCTCATTCTTTTACATGTAGCTGTCCAGTTTTCCCAGCAACACTTATTGAAGAGGCTTCCTTTTCTCCATTGTATATCCTTGCCTCCTTTGTCATAGATTAGTTGACCATAGTTTATCTCTGGGCTTTCTATCCTGTTCCATTGATCTATATTTCTGCTTTTGTGCCAGTACCATACTGTCTTGATCACTGTAGCCTTGTAGTATAGACTGAAGTCAGGAAGCCTGATTCCACCAAATCCATCTTTCCTTCTCAAGATTGCTTTGGCTATTCGGGGTCTTTTGCATTTCCATACAAATTGTAAAACTTCTTGTTCTAGTTCTGTGAAAAATGCCATTGGGAATTTGATGGGGATTGCATTGAATATGTAAATTGCTTTGGGTAGTATAGTCATTTTCACAATGTTGATTCTTCCAAGCCAAGAACATGGTATGTCCTTCCATCTGTTTGTATCATCTTTGATTTCTTCCATTAGTGTCTTGTAGTTTTCTGAGTACAGGTCTTTTACCTCCTTGGTTAGGTTTATGCCTAGGTATTTTATTCTTTTTGCTGCAATGGTGAATGGAATTGTTCCCTTAATTTCTCTTTCTGATCTTTCATTGTTAATGTATAGAAATGCAAGAGATTTCTGTGTGTTAATTTTGTATCCTGCAACTTTACCAAATACATTGATTAGCTCAAGTAGTTTTCTGGTGGCATCTTTAGGATTTTCTATGTATAGTATCATGTCATCTGCAAACAGTGACAGTTTTACTTCTTCTTTTCCAATTTGGATTCCTTTTATTTCTTTTTCTTCTCTGATTGCTGTGGCAAGGACTTCCAAAACTATGTTGAATAGTAGTGAAGAGAGTGGACATCCTTGTCTTGTTCCTGATCTTAGAGGGAATGCTTTCAGTTTTTTACCATTGAGAATGATGTTTGCTGTGGGTTTGTCATATATGGCCTTTATTATGTTGAGGTAGGTTCCCTCTATGCCCACCTTCTGGAGAGTTTTTATCATAAATGGGTGTTGAATTTTGTCAAAAGCTTTTTCTGCATCTATTGATATGATCATGTAGTTTTTTATCCTTCAGTTTATTAATATGGTGTATCACATTGATTGATTTGCATATATTGAAGAATCCTTGCATTCCAGGGATAAACCCCACTTGATCATGGTGTATGATCCTTTTAATGTGTTGTTGGATTCTTTTGGCTAGTATTTTGTTGAGGATTTTTGCATCTAAATTCATCAGTGATATTGGTCTGTAGTTTTCTTTTTTTGTAGTATCTTTGTCTGGTTTTGGTATCAGGGTGATAGTGGCCTCATAAAATGAGTTTGGGAGTGTTCCTTCCTCTGCAATGTTTTGGAAGAGTTTGAGAAGGATGGGTGTTAACTCTTCTCTAAATGTTTGATAAAATTCACCTGTGAATCCATCTGATCCTGGACTTTTGTTTGTTGGGAGATTTTTAATCACAGTTTCAATTTCATTACTTGTGATTGGTCTGTTCATATTTTCTGTTTCTTCCTGATTCAGTCTTGGAAGGTTATACCTTTCTAAGAATCTGTCCATTTCATCCAGGTTGTCCATTTAATTGGCATATAGTTGCTTGTAGTAGTCTCTTATGGTGCTTTTTATGTCTGTGGTGTCCATTGTAACTTCTCCTGTTTCCTTTCTAATTTTATTGATTTGAGTCCTCTCTCTCTTTTTCTTGATGAGTCTTGCTAGAGGTTTATCAATTTTATTTATCTTCTCAAAGAAGCAGCTTTTAGTTTTATTGATTTTTGCTATTGTTTTCTTTGTTTCTATTTCATTTATTTCTGCTCTGATCTTTATGATTTCTCTGCATCTACTAACTTTGGGTTTTGTTTGCTCTTCTTTCTCTAGTTTCTTTAGGTGTAAGGTTAGATTGTTTATTTGGGATTTTTCTTGTTTCTTGAGGTAGGATTGTATAGCTATAAACTTCCCTCTTAGAACTGCCTTTGCTGCATCCCATAGGTTTTGGATGGTTGTGTTTTCAGTGTCATTTGTCTCTAGGTTTTTTTGGATTTCCTCTTTGATTTCTTCACTGATCTGTTGGTTATTTAGTAGCGTATTGTTTAGCCTCCATGTGTTTATGTTTTTTACAGTTTTTTTTCCTGTAATTGATTTCTAATCTCATAGCGTTGTGGTCAGAAAAGATGCTTGATATGATTTCAATTTTCTTGAATTTACCAAGGCTTGATTTATGACCCAAAATGTGATCTATCCTGGAGAATGTTCCATGTGCACTTGAGAAGAATGTGTAATCTGCTGTTTTTGGATGTAATGTCCTGTAGATATCTATTAAATCATACTGATTTATTGTGTCATTTAAAGCTTGTGTTTCCTTATTAATTTTCTGTGTGGATGATCTGTCCATTGGTGTAAGTGGGGTGTTAAAGTCCCCCACTATGATTGTGTTCCTGTTGATTTCCTCTTTCATAGTTGTTAGCATTTGCCTTATGTATTGAGGTGTTCCTATATTCGGTGCATATATATTTATAATTGTTATCTCCTCTTCTTGGATTGATCCCTCAATCTTTATGTAGTTTCCTTTCTTGTCTCTTGTAACATTTTTTATTTTAAAGTCTATTTTATCTGATATGAGTATTGCTACTCCAGCTTTCTTTTGATTTCCATTTGCATGGAATATCTTTTTCCATCCCCTCACTTTCAGTCTGTATGTGTCCCTAGGTCTGAAGTGACTCTCTTGGAGATAGTATATATATGGGTCTTGTTTTTGTATCTATTCAGCCAGTCTGTGTCTTTTGGTTGGTGCATTTAGTCCATTTACATTCAAGGTAATTATTGATATGTATATTCCTATTACCATGTTCTTAATTGTTTTGTTTTTGTTTCTGTAGGTCCTTTTCTTCTCTTATGTTTCCCACTTAGAGTAGTTCCTTTAGCATTTGTTGTAGGGCTGGTTTGGTGGTGCTGAATTCTCTTAGCTGTTGCTTGTCTGTAAAGCTTTTGATTTCTCCCTCAAATCTGAATGAGTTCCTTGCTGGGTAGAGTATTCTTGGTTGTAGGTTCTTCCCTTTCATCACTTGAAGTATATCATGCCACTCCCTTCTGGCTTGCAGAGTTTCTGCTGAGAAATCAGCTTTAAGCTTATGGGAATTCCCTTGTATGTTATTTGTCATTTTTCCCTTGTTGCTTTTAATAACTTTTCTCTGTCTTTAATTTTTGTCAATTTAACTACTATATGTCTTGGTGTGTTTCTCCTTGGGTTTATCCTGCCTGGGACTCTCTGCACTTCCTGGACTTAGGTAGCTATTTCCTTTCCCATGTTAGGGAAGTTTTCAGCTAGAATCTCTTCCAATATCTTCTCGGGTCCTTTCTCTCTCTCTTCTCCTTCTTGGACCCCTATAATGCGAATGTTGATGCCTTTACCATTGTCCCAGAGGGCTCTTAGGCTGTCTTCAGTTCTTTTCATTCTTTTTTTTTTCTTTATTCTTTTCCGCATCAGTGATTATCACCATTCTGTCTTCCAGGTCACTTAGTCGCTCTTCTGCCTCAGTTAATCTGCTGTTGGTTTCTTCTAGTGTATTTTTTATTTCAGTTATTGTGTTGTATATCTCTGTTTGTTTGCTCTTTAATTCTTCTAGCTCTTTGGTAAACTTTTCAATCTTTGCATCCAGTCTTTTTTTTTTCAAAGTCCTGCATCATCTTCACTATCATTATTCTGAATTCTTTTTCTGTAAGGGTGCCTATCTCCTCTTCATTTAGTTGTTTTTCTGGGGTTTTATCCTATCCCTTCATCTGGTATAAAGTTCTCTGCTTTTTCATTTTCTGTATCTTTCTGTGGCTGTGGTTTTCAGTTCCATAGAACGGAATACTGCTGATACTGCTTGATACTGCTGTCTGCCCTCTTGTGGAGGAAGCAATCTAGGAGGCTCATGTGTGCTTCCTGATGGGAGGAACTGATGGTGAGTAGGGCTGGGTGGGAGGAGCTCAGTAAGACTTTAATCCGATTTGGTGGGCGGAGATCAGTAAAACTTTAATCTGCTTGTCTGCCAATGGGTGGGGCTGTGTTCCCACCTTGTTTGATGTTTGGCCTGAGGCTACCTAGCAGTGGAGCTTACAGGCTCTTTAGTGGGGCTAATGGCAGACTCTGGAAGGGCTCACGCCAATGAGCACTTCTCAGAACCCCTGCTGCCAGTGCCCCTGTCTCCTTGGTGAGCCACAGCTGCCTCCCACCTCTGCCAGCAACCCTCCAACACCAGCAGGTCGGTCTGATTTGGTCTCCTATGGGGTCACTGCTCCTTCCCCCTGGGTCCTGGTGGGCACACTTTTTTGTGTACACTCCAAGAATGAAGTCTCTGTTTCCCCCAGTCCTGTGGAGGTCCTGCAATCAGATCCCGCTGGCTTTCAAAGTCTGATTCTCTGGGGATTCCTCCCCCCATTGCTGGACTCCCAGGTTGGGAAGCCTGATGTGGGGCTCAGAACCCTCACTTTAGTGGGTGGACTTCTGCAGTATAACTGTTCTCCAGCTTGTGAGTCACCCACCCAGCATTTATGGGATTTGATTGTAATGCGATTGCTCCCCTCCTACCATCTCATTGCAGCTTCTCCTTTGTCTCTGGATGTGGGGTGTCTTTTTTGGTGAGTTCCAGTGTCTTTCTGTCGATGGTTGTTCAGCAGTTAGTTGTAATTCCGGTGTTCTTGCAAGAAGGAGTCCACATCTACTCTTTATTCAATACATGTTTACCACAAATTTAGATCCACATCCTCTTTTTCTTTTCCTTCATTCTTGGTCTAGCTTCACTTGCTTACAGGATGCCATGTGCAGAGGCCTCACACCCATGGCTTCAGACCAGAGCTCCTGGTGTGAAATGGCTGCCCTGGACATCTCAGCTCCGTGGGGCGGGGCCACATCACATTAATTATTTTGTAACCACACTAGTAAAGTTTCGGTACATCTGGGGAAAATTGGTTCAGTTGGTCTGCACCTGGGATTAAGGATTTTTATAAGGCTCTCCAGATGTTTTAATGACCAGCAGATTTGGGAATTATGAATGTATCTTTCCGTGGTTCTGTTCCTTTCAATGGGCAAGAATATTGAACTTCTCAGTCCCTCACTCGAAATACATAACTTAATTAATTCTTTTAATTAACATTTATAGTTGGTGATTATTATATGTAGGCTCTAAACAGTCAATAGTGAAAAGCTCTCTTTGTCAGCTGGATAGGACAAAAGCTGAAAACCAATCAGAAATACTGTTTATGTTTTTGTTGTTGCTGTGTTTGTTTTTATTTTCAGAAAAAGCCTAAGCACTTTGTTTAGATAAAGGAATGTAGCAGGGAAAAAAATTCAAGGCAGTCCAGCATTGTGAAGTGTAAATACTTATTTATTATGCAAAATGTAGACTAAATGGATGGTTATGGAGAAGAGCCAGTAAAAATAACCCCAAATTGGTTTTGAGAGTCCAAAAGAAAAGATTAGGAGATTTATATCATATTTATGAAAAACTGGATAGTTGAAGGACTTAATAACATTCTTTTAGAAGTATGATGAGAAGGTTATTAATGTATTGCTATTGTTTCCTAAGATGTATTATTTTCAAATTCTTTCATAACCCATTTGTGAGTCTTTGGCAGTACCACTTGTGAGAGCCTAATGTTAAATTTTCAGTAATTTTGTGAGCTGGCTGTTAAACATAGCGTTATTAAAAATTAAAATATGTTACAATTAGATTACAATTAAATTAACATAAAATTTAATATTAAAACAAAGGTAATAAATGCAACTTTTCACTTATTTTACTACTTTAACTGTTATCTGTGCTTTTGGGGCTAGTTATGTATATTGTATCTCTATGTTGGAAATATGATGTCATGTTGTACATCTCTTCCCAACTCTGTATTCAACAATGTCACAGTGATAGCTTGATATTGGCCACAGTAAAAGTGTTTATATTGCAGAAATTGGCAGATACTACAAATCCTGACTTGATTTATTGCTTTGCTCATTGTCAAAACGTAAGTTGAAATGGGTTGTATTTATAGCCGTTATATTATGAATTGCACAGGAAATTGAGAAAATATCTTTTCTAGTATTTGAAAACTATTATTCAGTTTAACAAAGATGTTGGTCATATCATTTACAAACCAGTGAAGTTCTGATATAACATTGTTTTTGATGTTTCATTTTCATCTCACTTGTTAACAACAACAAAAATCAAGCAATGTTCATTTAAGAAAAGCTTTTGGGGGACTCGAGGTGGGGGAGAGTCAAGGAAGGGAGGGAATATGGGGATATGTGTATAAAAACAGATGATTGAACTTGGTGTACCCCCCAAAAATAAATTAATTAATTAATTAAAAAAAGAAAAGAAAAGCTTTTGTCTGTAAGTTAAAGTTGAAAGTTGCAGCTACAAAAGTTTGAGAAAAAATACTGAAAGCATTCTGTAAGAATCAATTAACTCTACGGAATTTACAATAATGAATATTGTATATTTTATTACTGTGTATAAATAGCATGCTATACATTCCTTAAATCACCAATTCATAAACAACAGTCTATGGGCCAAATCAGGACTGACACCTGTTTCTGTAAATACAGTTTTAATAGGAGAAAGCTATGTTCATTCATTCACATATTGTCTATGGCACTTTTGTGCTAAAAGGGCAGTACTGAGTATTTGCCACAGAGATGTTAGGCTTCCACAGCCTAAAATATTTACCATGTAAACCTTTTCAGAAAAAGTTTGTCAATCTCTATAAAAGTTGCTTTAAGAAAATGTATATATGGATATATACATTCACCAGTTTGGTTTGTTTGAGAACTGGTTTTAAAATATATTATAGCTACACCAGTGATCTCTTAAGTCTACCACATGTATCTACCAACTCTGCTTGTTGTTCACTGGTAATCCTCTGTTAATATTTCTCCCTTCAAAAGCACTCTCTAAATATCCATTTGTATAGAGTGCTATATTAGGCCTCATAAAACCGTTCCCTTTCTCCCATATCACAGAATTGAAGTGATGTGTGACATGCCAATCAGTTTTGATGGTAGAGTTGGGACTTCAACAGAACCACAAAGCTAAGGACCCTGAAAACCTGACCTCACTGAAACATATTAGCTCTTATAATTGAGTACACATTATATAACTATTGTAATGACATAAATATTTGAGTACAAACAAATGTTCTCTGTTACATATCATCTTTAGAAAGAGCATAAGATTAAAATATTGTCCTTTTTAACAATTGTAAACATTGCTTTTTCTTTTTCATTCAAAATTTGAGATCCAATGCAACTTATTAGAAAAAAGTATTTAAATCTCAAATTGACCTATAAAACAAATGGCCAAAATGAAAAGTCTAGTATCCATGAGCAGGAATGATTTGAAAATTTATATGATTATACTCATGTGCATGTGTAATTTCTCTCTTTTGATTTTACTTTTTCTTGTACTTTTTGTTCTCGGCTTCATATGACACCTTATTTGCTAATTCATTGGAGAAATGACTGGAAATATGCTTTCTAATCATATATTTATTATGTCATTAAAAACAACAACAGTTCTGAGTGTGCATAAGCAGTTCATCATGATAGGGTTTGACCTTCCAGATGTAGGAGGGTCTGTACACCATAACTAATTTCAGGCTCTGATTCATTACAAAAGGTTTGATAATTGAAACATGGCAACATTAAGTTCTAGTCTGTTCTAGTGTAAGCCAACCAAATTATTTGAAACTTTATAACAAATTAGTCTTATCAAAAGCTTCATTAATGTTATAAAACTCCTCAGTGCCTTTCACAATACTAATTATTAAGAAAACTTGAAATTCTACATTTGACATAAAAGTTAAATCTTCATTATCTGAATTAGATGCTAAGTAACTGAGAATATTGCTATGAGGAGCACCAGAGTCCTCTCTCTTCCAATCAAAAAATAGACTGTTGCAGTTACCTTATCCTTTTTTAGCTTTCTAAAATTTCTGAAAAATAAAAATAGATATTAAGACATATCTTAAAAATAATAATATACTTTGAAGGGAAAAATATTAACAGAGGATTACCAGTGAACAATAAGCAGAGTTAGTAGATACATGTAGTGGACTTGAGATCACTGGTATGGCTAGAAAATATTTTAAAAGCAGCTCTCAAACAAACCAAACTGGTGATGTACATATTCATATATATGCTTTTTTAAAGTAACTTTTATAAAGAGAGATTGACAAAGGAAAAATAAAATAGGCTCAAATAAATAAAAACATACTTAAAGACCCTGATTTTAAGTAGAAAAGAAATGAGAAGTAATAATCTCAAAATTTCTATGTGGTTATGATCAGACCCAATGTAATCACTCTGTATTGTAAATTTATTTTTAAAGGAAAGGCACATTTTGTTTTATTTTCTTATTTATATAATTGCATTCATGTCTACTTCAAATGTAATTTGTCTGTGGCTATGGTGCTTGTCCTTCCTGTTGCCTTTATGTGCCCATATGTATTTAAATACATTTGAAGGATTTTATTGACAAGTTGAACAGCATTAACTTGATCATAACTATAAAACACTTCTCTTTTTAAAGCCTTCCTAATTAACACTTGCTTTTCATTTTGACTTAATAATTTTATCCATGCTTCCAAAATTTCATAGCTGAATGATCACACTTCATTTTACTTTGATAATTATAGAGGTGCTTCTACATTATTTGTTTTCCACCTTTTGACTTTACATTGTTAAATAAATTGTAGTTAGTTTTGGTGCTGAATTAGATCCTCCCAGGTGAGTTTAAGATAATTCTTTTCATTTGAAAATGTTAGCTCCTTTTTCATAGCTTTTTCATCAATGAGTATTTTAAAAATTATTTATTAAAGTTTCTTTTGAAAAAGAAAAAAATATGCTTCTATCTTGAAAAATAGAAAAATTCAATATACATATCTCTCATGGCAGACAATATTGGATTGTTTGTTTTTAATATTCTTCAGGTTAAGAAAACTAAATATGTGTTGAATTATCATGTTACTTTTTGCATTATTATATATAGGATTGATTTATATATATGGAGTAAAATGATTTCTGCTATCATTAAACTTTTTTCTTTTTTTAACCACTGAAAATTTGAGGAAAAAAAATTAGGCGAGACCTTTTTAAAAATTAAAAGCACATTTCAATTTCTGCTTACTCAATTGCAACAATTAGTTATTTAGTTTATATTTCCCCTTTATTTGGCTGTTTTTGACAAACTGAAAGTTCTTAAAATGTATCCACACCTGAAATCAGAACTAGTTGAGTCCAAGAAAAAATTATTTATATTTCACATGCAAATGAAATTGTATGTTGGTGAGCAGTAAGAGAAATAAAAGGAAAGTATTCTATGGGGTTACCTTGACAGTATTAACCACAAATAAGATCCACTGGCTCCATTGGTCACATGGTTTGATTGTGAATGTGTAGCTCCAACCACAGGATTCATAAACTACAGCATATATAGAGTCATAACAAACTGTATTCAGAAGTGAATTTCTGAGCATATTGACTATTTGAAACTCATAGACATGAGAGGTGGATTTACCGGCAAGCAATGTTTCCTTGTCTCTGAATTATTTCTGATGACTACTATTCTTAAGATATGAAAAGTTGACTCTTATGTAATCAAACAAAAAAACATTCCTGAGCTAACAAACCTCAACATTTGGTTCAGCTTTGTTGAAGACAAATTCTTGCTGGTAAATAAAACAGAAATGTATTTGTATGATAAATTAGATTCTATGAGGAGTCCTGATACTCCTGTATAATTCTAGGAAATTAGTTTATACAGTCTATTATCTAGTAGTCAAATACTCTTTAAACAGTCAACACAGTCTTTAAAAAATTGACAGAAAGACCCAAAAAGAAGAGGAAGACCAGTAAAATGTTTGCTGTTAGGAATTCAGTGAGCATGTTGGATTGATTTTACAACTCACTTCCTCTCTTTCTTATTTCCACTCCTTCTCAGTGGTAATAAAACAAGTAAATATACTGGTGGAGCCTAGAGGGTGCACATGAAGCTGTAGATTCCCTAAGGCACAAAAGGAGAGAGCAGGAAACACCTGGACACAGGAGACTTCAGAACCTCTGAGCAGAAAAGTTATAATGTTGTTAGAAAAAAATACTAGGAGCTGTGAACAAAAGCTACATTTGTATAGCATGTTAAATAAAAGCATTGTTGTTTTTACAACATTTAAAACCTGTATCAATTATAAAGAAACATAAAACTATAAGTACCTAAAGATAAATAATCACAGTTGATGTAATTCAGTAACAAGAGTTAAGAAAGACCAAGTTAAATACATGAAACGAATGAGATATCTTAAGATAATGCAATTTGGGTACCAAAAACAGCGAATGGAGGGAAGGGAGGGAAGAAGGGAGAGAGAGAGACAGATAGACAGACAGACTGACTTTCTGGAACTTGACAAATGATTTAAAAATTTAAGATTTTAATAGAAGACCTAAACAGAGATTAGTTACTGCTGAAAATCTAACTGTTAGTATGGAAGATCCAGTGGAAGGTAAGCCATAATACAAAGGAAAGATAGATAAATTTCAGAAGAAAAAAATGTAAAAGAATTGTGATACAGTTATGGAGACTGAATATGTAAATAATAGGCATTCAAGTGGAAAACAAAATAATAAAATTGACAAGGAAAAATTAAATAATCAAAAACTCACAAATATTTCCTTGAATTGAAGAATACTTTGAATCTGTAGATAGCAAAGGCTCATTATTTTATTTGAATAATCCAGATTTTGAAATATAATAAATTGTTTCCAGTTCACTTTGTTAAATTAATCTAAACTTAACACTAAAACCTGATAAGGATAATTAGATAAAAAGAAAAATGTTATACATCAGTTTTTATTTACAAATTGTAGAAAACATTCTAAATAGATGATCAATTTAAATCCAACAATTTAGCATGAGAAAAATATATCATGCAAATTAATATCATAATAATAAAAGTTCTGTCATGTACCACCTAAATATCATCTCCCAGGTGATATGAATATAATGAATACCACTTTGGGGAAACACTGGTGCTATGGCAAGATCTCCAGATTAGGAGTTTAGTAACATAATTTTTACTCCTATGAGGTCAGAAGTAAGGCAGTTTCAGGCAAGAGACAAGTAACTTTCAGAAGTATTTCTCAACTTTTTCTATTCATTATCATTCGGGAGCCCCCAGGTCCAACTTCATGAAACTAAGTACTGTGGAATGAGATTTGTCAGATAGAGTTGATCTTTGTTTGTCGGACCACAGGTCATCATAATATCCGAGATTTTATCAACTCTAAGAACCAATTTTCACATCCTTGAGAAAAATAACTACCACATTAAAAATGCATGCCTTAAAGGAAAAAGGATGGTAATATGCATTGTTGGCAAACCCTCAGTTTAATTACCATACTCTTCTTGGAAAATAATCTGACAATATGTGAACATTTTAGACCCTGAATTCAATATGTTGAAAACTTTCTTATTGAAATACAAGTACCAAAAAAAAGTTAGATAATATGTAAAATGTGTTTATTTCAGCATTACTTTTAGTGGCAAAAATCTTTATTAATATGTGAATGGTAGGGCAAGTTGTGGTAGTGCTGCTGAATGAAATATTACACAGCTCTCAAAAGGAAGAATCTATATCGCCTGACCTGAAGAAATGTCTATAATGCCTTGATAAAACCAAAGCAAATTAGAGGGCAATGAGAAGCTACACCTTCAGAAGAATGGGAATAAGGTAGGGATCTTTGGGAATGTATCAGTTTTGCTTTGTGTATTTTTGCCTTGTTAAATCAGTTTCTAAAAGCATTTAGTACTACAAGGGTGTCAAAAATTATCTGCACTCCAGTTATATTAAAACTTCTGTTGGCCACACTGTCTTATCAGTGCTTTCTGTTCAAGGCTCCCCAATCACTGCTATGCTGTGCAGGTGTTAACATGTTACATCAGTTCATTTGTAACTGCCAGTGCTGAAGAGGAAAATTAGAAACTTGCACTCAGCTAAAAATAACTCCATGCTCATTTTGCTTTTGTAAAATATGCTTGCTGCCCAAAAAAGAAAAACAAAAACAGGATGACCTAGCAATCACATGTAACCATTGGATGTTTTGCTAAATATGGAATGTTCTGCACCTGCTCTTGTAAGTTTCTGTTTGGAAACTTCCATGCTCTGTAAACCAGGTAACCAATCTACCAGTGCTAACTGTAAACATGTGCACAGACCCATATAAAAGTAAAAATCACCCTGAGCTCAGGGCCCAGAACTTTGGAGCATTAGCTCATCTGGGGCCGCCAGCTTAATAAACCTGAATTCTGCAACCCTCCAAGTGTGGTGCCTGGTTTCTCAATGGACTGATTTCTGCAACATTTCTGGAGACCCCAGCAAGATTCCAACCACGCCGGCCCCTTGAGCCACTGGACCAGTGGCTCGGCCGAGTCAGAGCAAAGGAGCTCCAAGATGAACGAGGAGGTGCGCCACCTGACAATATTCTGGGTTCTCTTTTGGACCAGTGCTCTGACTCTCTGTATAGCCGGACCCCAGCCAGACTCATTGGAGGGACAGACCAACTCACTAGGAACAACCACAGGATCAGGTAAGGCCCTGGGGCACTGAACCCAGTCAGGTCCCGTCTCTGGACAGAAGAGGAGCTTAATCACCTCCTACAGTCATCAGTAAGAAAACCACCAGTTAGGGACCTTCCCAGAGGGGAGAGGCACTGTGATAAACTCTGGTCTGAATGTGTGTGTGAGGGAGCACCCTGGTTTGTCCTCATTCCAGGGTGATTGTGTGGGCCCATGGCCATCATGGCCGCAGAGTCTGAGTGGGCCCTAACCTGTGGTTTTCCGTGGTGACCTCATATGGCTCAGGGCAGTGTCTGTCTCCAGGGGACCCAGTCCCTCCCTGCAAGTCAGATTAAGGCCAGTTTACACTGGCCTGCCAAAGCTAAGAGGCACCTAAGTTCCCCACAGGGACACCACCAGGAAGGCACCTGAATGGTCTCTTTTGAGGGGGTACCCACCCTTGTTTGTTTTTTTGACACCAACACAGGGCAGGATAGACAGAGAGGAGGGGAGATGATTGCTGATTTGATTTAGAAACTGTGTGTGTCCAAATGGCCATTTTGCCCTAGGGCCCTCCGCCATGATTGTTTCCTTAAAATTTTAAGGCTCACTCTCCCCTTCCGTCAGCTGACTCATTAAGCTGATTTATTGAGGAATTAGGTTTTCCCTGAAAGACTTGCCCCATTTGCCATCCTCTGTCACCTTTCCTTCATAATCCCCTGATTCCACAAGGATTTTAAGCTCTTCACTTAAGCGAGGAGTATGCATACTTGCCACCTCTGCCTGCTCAGTGCCCACAAGAGGGTCAATCACCCCAGATCTCCTCCGGAGCCCCACCTGAAGTTATTCATCTGCAAACCCCATTACAAAAGACCACCTCCTTTCAGCCCTGTCTCCCTGAGACATTCAACGATCAGGGCCATCTTCAAGGAGGCACGTACGCGTGCTGTCTGGGAATACTGGGCTTTCCAGGAGTAGCGACATCAGCACTACCTGGGTTATAAGGCCCTAAGACAGGGCCCTTCCCATGTGTGCCCCTCCCCTCCCTGGTCAAAGAGGTAGATTATACTTGTCAACATGGGGGAAAGTTCCTCTAAGCTGACTGTCTTGGATTGTATGATGAAAAACTTTAAGAAAGGTTTTTCTGGAGACTATGGGGTTAAGGTGGCCTCGGGAAAGCTCCGCACCCTGTGTGAGTTAGAATGGCCCACCTTTGGGGTGGGATGGCCCGTGGAGGATACTCTAGACCTTCCTATGGTTAGAGTTGTGTACCAAGTGGTGACAGGGACCCCCGGGCACCCAGACCAGTTTCCATACATAGATTCCTGGTTGCAAATCATCATTGAGCTGCCTCCTGGGGTTCAGTTCTGTGCAAATAGGCAGGGAGAGTGCAGGATCTTCGTGGCCCACCTGGCTCCGAGGAAAAGCAAAGAAAAGCCGGCAAAGGTTATCCATCAAGAAGACCCCGAAGAAGAGCCCCCTGTGCCTCCACCCTATGTGCCAGCTGTTCCACCAGTTCCCATTCAGCCTCCTCACATTTTACCAGACAGCCCTCCGCTATCTGTGTCTCCACCACCTCCAAATCCAGAGCACCCTCCAAGCCCACGGTGACTTTGCTTGGCCAACCAACCAGCTCAAAAGCCCGCAGCCCTACAGATGCCCTTGAGAGAGACCTGAGGCCCTTCCCAGGTCAATGAGAACAGCTCCATCCAGCCAGCATGCCCGGTCCTTTATTATCAGCCCTTCAGCACCACCGACCTCCTCAACTGGAAACACCACACCCCGTCCTATTTGGAGAAGCCACAAGCAATTATTGACCTCCTCAAGTCCATTTTTTACACTCACCAACCTACCTGGGATGACTGTCACCATCTCCTGCTGACTCTCTTCAACACTGAGGAATGCTGCTGGATCCTGTCGGAGGCACGGAAATGGCTCCAAGGTCAGGCACCAGCTGGTACAGCAGATCCTGCAGCCTGGGCCCTGGGGGCTGCACTGGGCAATTGACCCAACTGGGACTTCAACGTCCCAGGCAGGAAGGACTCCCTTGATAAACACCAACAAGCCCTGCTGCAGGGACTGAGGGCAGGAGCCAGAAAACCAACCAACATGTCCAAGACAACAGAAGTGCACCAGAAGCGAGATGAATCACTCATGGAGTTCTGTGAGAGACTGTGTGAGGCATTCCGGGTGTATACCCCTTTTGACCCTGAAGCACGGGAAAACCAGTTCATGGTCAATGCAGCATTCATGTCCCAGTCTTGTGCTGACATCTGCCCTAAGCTTTAGAAGCTTGAGGGCTTCGCTGGAATGAATGCCACTCAGCTGCTGGCAGTCGCAAACAAGGTGCCTATGAACCATGACCAAGAAGCCCAAAAGGTGGCTGACAAGCGCATGAAGCAGAAGGTGTCCCTGCTGGCCACTGCACTGGGGAACTCAGGTCCGGTAAAGCAGACTACTCCCCCATGGAAAGGGGAAGCCAAGAGGAGACCGCCACTACTTCACAACCAGTGCGCCTATTGCAAAGAGATTGGACATTGGAAGAATGAATGTCCCCATCATAGAGGGACATCTGAAGGGTCAAAGAAGTTCAGTCAACCCAGCAGAGGAAGATACCAGCCTGAGCCAGCCGTCCAAGACCTTATCAGCCTAGCCAGAGTAGAATCAGGATAGGGAGGACCGGTCTCCCTGATCCTGGGCCCCTGGGAGCCTACGGTCACAATGAAAGTAGGAGGCAAATCAGTGACTTTATGGTGGATACTGGAGCTGAACTCTCTGTGGTAACCACACCTGTGGCTCCCCTCACAGGTCAAACAGAAGCTATCATTGGAGCCACAGGGGACAGAACTGCCCACTCATTCTGCAAGGCCCACTCATGTCAGCTAGGGGGCCACTGAGTGACTCATGAATTCCTGTACTTACCAGAGTGCCCCATTCCCTTGCTGGGCAGAGACTTGCTGACAAAGCTTGGGGCACAGATCACCTTTGTCCCCGGAAAGCTCACAAGCCTCACACTGGGGAGCCAACCAGCTCTGATAATGGCTGTGACTATGCCCAGGGAAGATGAATGGCATCTCTATTCTTCCGAAAGAGAACAAATGAATCCAACTAGCCTGCTAGAAGAGTTCCCTACTGTCTGGGCAGAAATGGGGCCCCCAGGTTTGGCACCCATTGTGGTGGACCTGAATCCAGGGGCCACTCCTGTCAATTAGAGGCAATATCCAGTTCCATGAGAGGCACATCTGGGAATTCGGGACCACATCCAACGCCTGCATGATGCCAGAATTCTGATTGAGTGTCAGTCTCCCTGGAACACTCCGCTCCTACCAGTCAGGAAGCGTGGAGGGAACAACTATTGCCCCATCCAGGACCTCCGAGCCGTCAACAATGCAATGATCACCGTCCATCCAGTGGTCCTGAATCCTTACACACTGCTGAGCCTCTTACCCACCCAAGTGAGCTGGTTCACCTGCCTCAATCTCAAGGACACCTTCTTTTGCCTCTGGCTATCACCAGCCAGCCAGCCCTTGTTTGCCTTTGAATGGGAAGGCACACACACCAGGAGAAAGACATAGCTGACTTGGACCCGACTGCCACAAGGCTTCAAAAACTCGCCTACCTTGTTTGGTGAAGCACTGGCTGCATATCTTGCTGCCTTCCCCAGAGAAGCTTTGAACTGCACCCTACTCCAGTACACAGATGACCTGTTGCTAGCCAGTCCCACTCAAGAGGACTGCTGGAAAGGCACCAAAGCTCTATTGGCCCTACTCTCCACCACGGGGTACAAGATGTTATGGAAAAAGGCTCAGATCTGTGGACAGGAGGTCAGGTACCTTGGGTTTGTCATCTTGAGAGGGCATCAGGCACCTGGACATGAGAGGAAGCAAACCATCTGCTCAATACCTCGGCCAAGTACCAAGAAAGAGGTCTATGAGTTCCCCAGGGCTGCCAGATAATGCCAGATCTGGATACCGGGTTTCTCTGAAACTGCCAAACCATTGTATGAGGCCATGGCAGGGTCTGCTACGGACCCCCTAGAGTGGGGGCCTAAACAAGAAAAAGCCTTCAAGGAGATAAAAAGACTCTTAACCAGCGCCAGCATTAGGGCTGCCAGATGTGACAAGGGACTTTAACCTCTTTGTGCATGAGAAAAATCATACTGCACTGGGGGTCCTTGCACAAACAGCTGGGCCATGGCAGTGCCTGGTTGCATATCTGTCCAAACATCTGGATCCTATGGCCCCAGGATGGCCACCATGTCTCCGGGCATTAGCTGCTACAGTGGTCCTGGTCAGAGAAGCAGACAAGCTTACACTGAGACAGAATATAAATGTAAAAGTTCCCCATGCTGTTACCACGCTGATGAACAGCCAGGGACATAAATGGCTGACCAACACCAGAAAGACTCACTATCAAGGACTGCTCTGAGAAAACCCACAGGTCCGCTTTGAGACTGTGTGGACACTGAATCCTGCCACCTTCTTACCTACGGAGGCGGGAACCCCCAATCATGACTGTGAAGAGGTCCTAGATGAAATCTACTCGAGCAGGCCAGACCTGATGGACACTCCCCTCCAGATCCCAGAACTGGAACTGTTCACTGACGGAAGCAGTTTTGCCCAGGAAGGACAACGCAAAGCAGGCTATGCAATAACAAAAGATGAGATAACAAAGGCTGAGGCCTTGCCACAGGGGTGGTTGGCACAACGGGCTGAGCTGTGGGCACTCATCCAGGTGCTAAGGCACGCCGAAGGGAAGCAAGTCAACATCTACACAGGCTCAAGGTATGCCTTTGCTACTGTGCATGTTTATGGAGCCATCTGTAAAGAAAGGGGACTGCTAACAGCAGGGGGGAAAAGAATCAAAAACAGAGAAGAAATCCTTCAGCTGTTAAAGGTAATTTGGCAGCCTTCCCAGGTGGCAGTAATCCATTGCGAAGGCCACCAGAGAGGAACTGATCCAGTCAGCAAAGGAAATCAGTTGGCTGACCAGGCAGCCAAGGAGGCGGTGACCCAACCATGTCCCACATTGGGCCCTGAGCCGATCTCTAAGGTCCTCTTGGCACCAGAATTGCCCCCGTCCCCGAGATATACCAAAGAAGAAGATCAATGGGCTTTAAGTGAGGGAGAAACTAAAGAAAAGAGGGCTGCTGGAAGCTTCCAAACCAAAGACTCTTCGTCCCCAGTACTATAGCTGTCCAGCTGGTGAAGTAACACCATGAGACAACTCACTTAGGGAAAATTGCACTAGAAAATCTACTGAGCCACTACTATTTCATTCCTAAACTCCCAACCCTGTGTGCCCAGATCAGCGCTAGGTGCGTGACTTGTGCACGAAACAATGTCAGCCAAAGATTAAGACCCAGCCCAGTTGGGACATCGCCCCTTGAAGATTTAGAAGAAATAACTGACAAGATGACTAAAATAGCTCATGTCCCAGTCCAGATGGAAGGGATGGGATCCCGGAGAGCTATTTGGGGGTTGGTTTTCTTACCTAGGTGGCTTCAAAACTTTTGTGGGAATAGTCCTACTCCTCCCTGGGACCTGCCTTCTTTTACCTTGCCTCTTGCCATTATTCATGAGGATAGTTTCCAGCCTAGCTGAAGCCACCACAGGTAGGAGGGCCACCACACACCTCCTAGCCCTGAGAGGTTATCAACCCCTGGGCTTAGAATATCAAGAGGTTGATACATTATAAGATTTAAGGGGCATCAAGAGGGGGGATTGAAGAGGAAAATTAGAAACTTGCACTCAGCTAAAAATAACTCCATGCTGGATCTGCTTTTGTAAAATATGCTTGCTATGCCAAAAAGGAAAAACAAAAACAGGATGACTGAGCAATCAAATGTAACCATAGGATGTTTTGTTAAATATGGAATGTTCTGCACCTGCTCTTGTAAGTTTCTGTTTGGAAAATTCCATGCTCTGTAAACCAAGTAACCAATCTACCAATGCTAACTGTAAACATGTGCACAGACCCATATAAAAGTAAAAATCACCCTGAGCTCAGGGCCCAGAACTTTGGAGCATTAGCTCATCTGGGGCTGCCGGCTTAATAAACCTGAGTTCTCCAACCCTCCGAGTGTAGTGCTTGGTTTCTCGACAGACCGATTTGTGGAGATAACATCCACACGAACAAACTTGAATGTGAGTGGCATGGTGGAATTAAGAAAATTCACACAAGAGTATAGGAAAGCATGGGGTCAGGGGACTCAAGACCAAGTCAGTCAAGAGTCCGGAGCTCTGATTCCCATAGTGTATTTATTGAAAAAGATCAAAAGCATTCTAGCAGACTAAATTATAAAATAAAATAATGAATAACGCAAGGCATAAGATTTTAGAAGAGCAAAAACAGAACGCCTTGTGTATATTATGACTACTAGGGAGGATAGCTAAGCTTTAACCCGGAGCCAGCGCCACCGGGCTACGTGACTGCCTTATCTCAGTTGGTTTCCCTTTGAGATTGGTTCTGCTTTCAGAACATGTTTGCAGTCATGTAGCCATCATGCACCTTCCACAGGTTTCTCCAAGCTATTGTCCTCTGCATCCTCTCTGGTTCCCCATACCAGTTTCTGCAACAGTGCAAGCAAAAATGGATGCCCCACTTGTGATTTGCACAAAAGAGGAGCAGCATGTAGTGATTCATTTTTTGTGGTCTGAGGGTGTATTTGGTGCCGTTATTTATCAAAGACTTTGTGCACAGTATGGAGAAAGTGTTTTGTCACAAGGTGTGTGTATGAATGGATGGAGAAGTTCAAAGAAGGTTGCACAAGTGTTAGCCATCAAAGAGCCAGATGTCCATCCATGAGAAGACATGAAGACAGCAGTGCATTCATGGCTCACAGCTCAGCCTGAAATGTTTTTTAATGAGGGAATACAAAAGCTTGATGACAACTGGACAAAGTGTATTGAAAAGCAAGGAGATTATGTCGAAAAATGATGTATTTGTCTCTTCTAAAAGTTAAAGTAAATTCTACAGCCAGAGTGTGGATAATTTTTGACTTGCCCTCATATTTTTAAAGTGTCAAAAATGAAATAAGTTAAAGGACATGAAACATTATTTCCTTACTGGGGAATTAGGGTGTTTTCTCTTTCTTTTTTTTTTTTCTTTTTTTTTTCCAAGTTTAAAATATTTTATTTTCTTATTCATATAGTATGAAGTTTTCTAAAGATCCCACAACATGATGTTTCATGCAGAAGAAAAACTAAACATTCAACATAAACCATCACTCCCCCACACATGCTAAAAAATAAAGAAAAAGAAAGAAAAAAAGAAAGAGAAATAGAAGTTGCAAAAGAAGCAAGTATATTTTATATTAATCATGTTATTAGAAAAGTAGGTGTTTGGTGCTCTTGAGCAAGTTCAGAAAAACAACCAGCCAATGAACCAATCTTAAAAACCAGCCTTTCTGTAGGTAATCTCAATTTTAAATTGTCTGCAGTAAGAAAGCATTGTTTTTATAAGAGCAAAAACTTTATGAGTTTGAGTTTTGAGTAGTGTCTACTGAGCTTGGAATATTAAAATTACCCATGTGGAGTCTAATTTTCTTACCCTGATATTTGTAGGAATCAATATATGCAGTCGTTCTTGGGAAATATGTAGTGACCTGATTTACAAACAATGTAATAATTTCATTTCTTCATAGGTATAAATACTTGCTCTGAATTGGTTATTATTGGCACATTTACATTTTAATTGTAAATATATTTTGCAGATTTATGATGGAAAAGATAAAACAACTCACCTACTAGGTGCTTTTACTGGTGCATCTATGCGAGGACTGACACTTAGTAGTACTTCAAATCAGCTCTGGCTAGAATTTAACTCTGATTCTGAAGGGACAGATGAAGGCTTTCAACTTGTCTACACCAGTAAGTATTTTGGAAGAAAAAAAAATGGCCAAACACTGATGTGAAATATTTATTAAATAATTGCAATACAACAGGTGAAGTAATATTCAACATTTGATTATCAATTTGCAGTTTAATACTCCCTTCTACATACATAATTTTATTTGACCCTGATAACAATTTCAAAAATTACAGATATTCTAACCATTGCTATTTTACAGTTGAAACAACTAAGGCTGAGAAAGTTTAAGTAATTTGTGACTTTGAACTTATTTATTTAGATATTTTAAAATAGCAGTGTTCTCCCCATGCAATATTTAAGAAATACAATTAAATTTTTAAATAAATGGGAATCCAATGTTTGAGCTCCTACCTGTAATTTCAAAACACATGCAATAGGTATGTAGCAGTTATAGTTGGTCAGCCCTTAACAATAACTGGATGGTTTCATATGATTTTATATTGAAGAGTAGCTAAGTTTTTAGATTGCTTTGCTTTTGTCTTAAATTGCCTTGTTAAAAATAAATTTATATAGAACCTTTGTGTTATACTCAAGTCAGCTTTCTGACATTTAAACATGTAGAAGCTCAAAGACTGAGAATCATTGAGAACCATAGGTAGGTGGGTTACATTAATTGTTATATGAACAAAATGAATTTATTTTACGAGTATCATAATTTAAGAAATAGGCTAATTACATCAATGAACACTAAATCATATTTAAGTAACATATTTATTGAGTTTCTGATCTGTGTAAGAATTGTTCCAGGAAAGTAAAGTGCATGTAAAACTGTGGTGATTACTGGCTGTGTGTTTAATAAATTTACAATTTACCAGATCTAATCAGTTTTTGGAAGTTCAGAACATTCATTTAATGTAGCAAAATAAACTAAGTAGCAGTATTCAGAAATCTTTACTGTTAGAATATTTGAAAAAGTTGAATGAGTTCCATAAATTTTCTCAAGAAGTCAGATGAACGAGAACTATTACAGAAATTGGGAAATTGAAAAGGTTACAGCATCAAAGATATTTACATGGGACCCTAAAGGGAATTTGAATCAAATTATTATTATTTGTGAAAATATTCTTTCTTAATGGTATGAGAAGTAGGAGACAGGAGACATGGTAGTAAGATACTGTTTTTGCTCCTTGTTTATTTTTTTTCCTACCTGTGCTAGAACTGTTACATCATTAACACAATATAAATTAACATAATGATGTTGAATACATATTCTGAAATCCTGAGAACTGTTGTGTATAATGTGATTTCTTTTTTTTTAAGGTTTTAGTTACTTTATTATATTCAACATTTCCAATAAATTTTCATGTTGTAACTCACATTACTTAAATTAACATTATCTTTAAATTAAATTTACCAAGGATTAGACCATCTATAATGTGATTTCTTATGAAGTCCTCCCAAAGGCAAATGAAAATCCAAGCAAATCATGTTTACAGATATTTCTGTATGATGGACTAAAAGTAACAGTATTGCAGATTATTGGTCAAATATAATTGGTGTGATCTGCTCAGAAGGGCAAATGTTTTTTAATCTGTTTTCCTCTTTCCCTTTTTGTCTTCTGACAGGGCTGGTGACATTTTTCAAGTCATGGCTCAATGTTTACATAATGGTCTTTCTTTGTTCTGCCTCATTTTGTATTTCTCTTTGTCTAAAATATCAGTGGGTTTCATAGAGAAAACCTAGGTTTCCTTTTCTGATATTTAAATTCTATGTAGTGTTAGATTATTGATGCAAAGATACTTGGCATTGTAGGCCATACCTGGATTTAAAACTGTATGGGGTGTCTGGAATGAGTAAAATCATTGACTTTGCTGTCAATCATTGCTGTGAGCTAGTGGTTGTCAAAAAAAGAAAGAAAGAAAGAAAAAGAAAAGAAAAAAATCCTTAAAAAGAAAATATTTGACATCACACTTCTTAATGACTCTGGCTGTTCGTTATAGTATATGCATCATTATAAGTATATGAATCATTATTCAGATGGAAACTAAAGAATTGGAAAGCGTATATAAGCAATTATTTTTTAAAAAGGGCAGACGTACACCTATAAATATTTTTCAGTCTCAGAACTGAAACTAAAATGTTTCAGTCTCAAATGTGGAACTAAAATGTTTATAGTCTACCTCCAAAGTGTCTTTGGATATCACCAGGTCAGTAAATACTCATAAGATTTTCTGATCCAATGGCTATGCGCTAAGCTCCTTTGTTGAGGAGGTTCCTGGAAGTAGTAACACATCTGTTATTAATTGTATTTGTTCCCAAGTGTTACTTCTGATTTTTACAATGTCAACCTCTCTACATATCTGCAATTATTTTAATAGTTAACCACAGATTTGCTGGCTTTGAAAGAAGCTACTTCCTATTCTCCGAATATACTTTTGTTTCTAGCCTTAGCACCTGTGCCCAGGCTTCTTTTTCTTTCAGTATGCTCCACTCACCTGGGGCATCAATTGAACTATTCAACTTAAAAACCATTTCAAATATTTGTCTACTGGTGCTTACTCTGATTCCTTCATCCAGAGTTAACCTACTTTCTAACACTTCTTTTGCGGTAGTCTAAATCCAGAACAAATGTAGCTATTACCACATGGTATTATGGTTTTGCTTGTTTGTTTGTTTTGTTTTTTGCAAATGTATTTTGCATAGTTCTTCATGGGGCCATTTCACTTCATAATGTCTTTAGTCAGTTAGTTCAACTACAACTTTTTACGTATTCTTGGTAAATTAACATGTAGTCTGAATACTGATTTTATAAAATGTTTTTGAGATATAGAAGATTATGCTAGGCCACATATTTGATATTACTAAAATTCTTAGAAGCAGTAATTAATTTCTGAACATAAGAGAATTTGCTAAGGTGTCTGAATATGGGAAAAAATGGAAAAGAACGTGTTTTGTGTTTGAATCCCCAGATCCAGTCATTTCTAAACCCAACCCCACCCCTGCCTTTCTGTGTTATGTTCCCCTTAAAATTATTCCACTTTTGTTTCTGAAACATCTGAGAGAACACTATGACATGCAGAGGAGTTCCAGTATTCACATTAAGAGGACTAGAGACAGGACAGAGGAAAGCTGGCTAGGGCAGATCAGGTAAGGATTCACGAATGAGGTAGTATTAAAAGTAGTGTTGGTGGATCACAGAAGGAAATAGTGGAGCGTATTTCAGGCAAAGAGAATAAGATGAAGAAAGGCACAGAGATTAGAAAGAACATGCTAAGCACATTTAAGGCAAATAGAGCAAATAACTTAATTCAGATTGATCCCACTTACTTAGCTTCTCACAATTCTGGTTTTAGCATAAACAGACCTTTTATGACCATCTTCACCTAATGACACCTGCCCTTTGTAATGACTGTCACTTTTTATCTACCTTCCTATTATGTTTATTTTATAACACTTGCTGTTGTCTGGTTATTTTAATTTTAAGTAGGCAGAATTGCATTTAGCTGAGGTTAAAATGAAGAAACATTTCAGAACAAGCCTTTAAGGTGTGTTTTATTTCAACAGTCTTATTGGTACAGAAGTGATTCTTATATAATCAATAAGAATACCTAGTGGACTAGTGGAAATAGTGGTTGAGATGCTGCTTTGGGCTTCAAATAATGGTAAACCTAACCATGGTTTAAACAACCGGGATTTATTTTTATTATATAAGATCTGTGAAGAGAAAAAAGGTAGGTCTTGATTTAGTTGCTGTGGCATTCCTAGCGTGTTCACTTCTTGTTCTCATGATTGTTGTGACATGGTCACAAGATAGCTACTTTAACACTGAATGTATTCAAGGCAAAAAGAAAGAAGGAACAGATAGTGTCAACCACAAATGTCTCTTTAATCAGGAATGCAAAATCTTGTGTCAGACATTCTTTTATCTCTCTTTGTCCAAAACAAGGCTATGTGGTTATGCCTAAATTTCTCAGCAAGACAAGCTGGAAAAATGAAGTATTTGTCAGATGAAATAACTGGATTATTATTTGATTATCATGATATACTGCCTGATATGCTTTCATTACTGCTGGGAGCAAAATCAAGGCTTTGCTCATGAGGAAGAAGAAAAGAAGAGATATTGAGAAGACAGTGTACAGGGTCTACTATGGTGTACAGCTGTAACAGAGATATTTCAAAACATAATAAGTTCAAAGATATTGTATCAATAGATGCCTCTATGGTTAATGGTGTCATGGAAGTGCAGAGATTCTTGAGTGCCTACAAAGGAAAAGCATTTGGCTCACCTATTATTAACAGTTTTAGTTCTACTATGCTAAGAAGACAGCATGCTTCTCTCATTTTCCTTCACCAACAAATAAATTATAACATACCTGGTATGAAAATGCTACACCACTTTTGAGGGGAGAAAATGGCCCATTATTTTTCTAAAGCAAATTAAATCTCTTCAATCTTAATCCTTTAGAGTTGTCAAGAATAATCTTAGTCTTTTATATAGATATCCTTCTTCTCCCAAATTAGTTTCTCAGTCAGTCCTGGTTTGATTTAGAGAATTCAAGCATGGACAGCTATGTGGGTTGAATGTAGAACCTCTGTGACAAACTTGGTCAGACCTGGACTAACAGTAAGGGAATCCAGTTGCTTTTCCATCCCTCCAACCTCTCAGAATTAATTACCTCCTTTAGTCAGGCCACTCTTCCATTCTTTTCAAAAATGGCTAACAGTTACTTTTGACCTTGAGAAATCTGAAACTTACTGCAAATAAAGATATAGGTGAGGAATATTTTCAGGTATTTTATACAACACAAATTAAATGTGTAGTTGGCTTTCCTAGCGGGTGTAGGGGAGTAAAATGAGAGAAAATTACCATTGCCTTCCTCTAAAGTTGGAAGAACAGATCAGAAATTGGGATATCAATACAATATCCTCCCTAAAACATCACTCTGCTCTGGGTTAATTCTATAACAGAACTTAGCAAAACCTGATAGGATACTCTGACCAGATCCCCTCAGCCCATCTGGAATCTCAATACACATTCAAAAATGCATTCTTTTTTTTTTTCATAAATTAACTAATTAATTAATTAATTAATTTAATTGGCTGTGTTGGGTCTTCGTTGCTGCACACAGGCTTTCTCTAGTTGTGGCGAGCAGGAGCCACTCTTTGTTGTGGTGCGTGGGCATCTCATTGCAGTGGCCTCTCTTGTAGAGCACGGGCTCCAGGTGCATGGCCTTCAGTAGTTGCAGCACATGGGCTCAATAGTTGTGGTGCACGGGCCTAGTTGCTCCGCGGCCTGTGATATCTTCCTGTGGCAGGGATTGAACCCATGTCCCCTGCATTAGCAGGTGGATTCTTACCCACCACGCCACCTAGGAAGTCCAAGAATGCATTCTTAACTATGATGTCTTTTACTGTATTTCTCTCTGAAGCCTGAGTTGTAGAAATGTCATTTCTTTTTGGTCACATGTCTTGTCTTCCCTTTTATTACTCTACTGGAATTAATTTATTAATATGGAAGTTATTCATTGGATCATAGGTTTACATTTGTGTTTCTCTGCTAGAATGGTTTGTACTCTGGGAATAAAGAGAACACTGAAGAAGACGAAGTTTCTGCCTACATGGAGCTAACTTTTTAGTGAGACAAGATAGAAAAGAAAGATATGAATAAAAGTAAGAGAACTGCTTTTACAAATAATTTGTAATAGGGTGATAGGATAGAGAGTACAGAAGTTGGGGTCTGCTGTACCCACTTTGTTCAGGGACTGTATCTTAGGAGATGTCACCTGAATTAATACCTGAATTACAATAAGAGATCTGAGGGTAGAAGATTGTAGGTAGATAAATCAGCAAGTACAAAGGCCTAACAGAAGAATCCAGCTTGAATTATTTGGCTAGAGCTGGATAAGCAAAAAGAATGGAACAAAATTAGAGGTAAAGTTTGAAGCTAGGCACAGGTGAGGTGGACTATGGTAAGGGACTTAGAATTTATTTAAAAGGCACACAGAGACATTTAACATTATTAAAACATTGAATATAACAGTTAAAAATAATAGCTAACATTTATCTGCTACCTACTAGATACAGGTATAACTCTATTAGGGAATTACTATTATCCCCAATGAGAAGAGAAGGAAAAACAAAGCACAAAAATGTTGTTACCTGCCCAAGGTGACATAGCTCATAAGTGTAGATATGGAAATTGAGCTGAGGGGCTCTGCTTCTAGAACTCACAAGTTTAATCACTATACTATATTACCTCCAATCCAAGTTTTGAATATTTTATATTTAAAATTCCATGGATTTACATCTTTTTTTTTTACTGTTGAAGTAAGTGTAAAAAAAAAAAATAATACTTTTTAAAAATGTTAATGCAATTCTTCCTAAAGAAACTTTTGTCATTTTATGCCTAAGAATCTGAATGCTTTATTATTGGCCAAATTTACTATCAAAGAATGATTTAAGCCTAATATCTCTATGTTGTTCATGAAATCTTTAAACTCTATTTCTTGAAAATATGCTTCATTGCAGATTCTTCTAATGCTATTCCTTCTAGTTATCCCACTTTCATTCAGTAGAAAGGAACTGGGTATTTTAAACAATCATCCATTAAAGAGCTAAATTGCATCTTTTTGATAGATTACAGCATTGTCATTGCAAAAGCTGATTTGGCAAATGTCCATGATGCCTAGCCATTAGGCATTACCTCTGGGCTCAGATGTCTTCTTATTACCACCTCTGCACATTTAATTTTCTAAAAAGCCCATTTGAGAAGTGTCCATTATATCAAGGGTATAGTTCTGATACATTTGGATGTTCTTAGCCTTTGAGTTTTGTTGCTTGAAATAATTTAGTAATTGACATGGAACATGGTTATTTCAAATTTTATATTCAAATTAAAGATGGGCAGTAGCTAATTTGTGATGCCATTTTTTGCATACTAGCTTTATAAATATACAATAAATTACCCTATTTAAACTCTTTAATTACCAATATGGTTTTGGCAATGTTAACCATGAAAAATAATCAGATGACCTATTAACTCTAACTTTCCTTCTAGTGTATAATTTATTTAATGCAAATTCAAGTAGAAAATAAGTAAATTACAAGGAAGCAACAAAGTTACTCTGTGTGAATCTGTATTCTATAACCTACTTAACAGGTACATTTGGCATTTCCATTACTCTTTAAATCTTGACAATTAACCAGGCAATAAAGGAAGATTGACTAATGCTGCATTATATAGAAGGCATTCTAACTAAAATATTAAAGAAATATTTCTTGATTACCTGTCATTTATATATACAATATTGGATATAATTTTTCATGTTAGAATAACAGAAGAGTCATTTTTATAGCCTTCACATCTCAAAAGCTTTGTAAATTTTGAACCTAAATATCTAATGACCTATTAACTTACTCCATATATAAAATTAACTTCTGGCAGATTGAAGACATATGCAAGTGTCAAAACTTTAAAATGCTTAGGAAAAAAATGTGGCCTAGAATAGCTTTGTCTTTAAGGTGAAGAAAGATTTCTCAGAGAAGATACACAAGCAAAAATCTGTCAATACTTGGTAGCATTCCCACCCTTCTAAGCACTTCCCTTAAGCATAGAGACTAAGAATCTGGCAACTACCATTTACCCTGCCCTTGCCAGCCAAGATCTCTGCTTAGATTCTGCCAATTAAAGACAATCCTGTGAGACCTGAAAGATAGGATGGATAAAGAAACCAATATTTTTCACCATCATCTTCAGGCAAGAGTGTGGTGCTGGCAAGTGGTTGTATGTGGCAGCAGCTTCCCTGAACTCCTAGATTACTGAAAGCCAGCCATGATCTTCCAACCTTCACACCCTCTGCATTTCTTTGTATTTTTCCTCTAATTTCTTGCATAGAATTTTAGCAACTCAAAATATCTAAGTGGTTTCTGTCTTACTGACCAAGTCCCAGTCCTTATTATTATCTTTTACAAATCTCTCTATAACAAAATATACCATAAACAAAAATTTTAAATGAGATATTTTAGAAGGAGATATTTACAATATAGTAGGAAAACATACATCCATAGAAAGGAATCCTACAAATCAATTTTAAAAAATAGTCTAAAAGAAAATATGGGCGAAAAATTCACAGTAGAGGAAATTCCAGCAACAATAAACAAAAGACAAAAAGTGCTTGATAGAAATGAAGAAATGAAAATTAAAGCCAAAATAATTTTCTATTGCATACTTGTAAAATTGGTAAAAATCAAACAGCGGTATGATGCTAAATGTTGATAATAATTTCAAGAACTTGAAACTCGAGAACTTTAGGGAATGTAAATTGGTATAGTCACATAGGAGAAACTTGGCAATATCTAGTAAAATTCATTTTTAGATATGTCTAGGTTGTGCCACTTACACATATACTAAATGGCTGATGGCTCAAAATTAGCATTCAGGCAAAACTGAATCCCACTATCCCAGAATGATGTACAAATTTATGATGTACAAGACACAAACTAGCATATTTAATAATATCACTTACTTTTTCATGCCCAACAATTAAACTTTAGGAAAGACTTTTGGTAACATATTTTCTAGTCAGAACTTTATACATGGGATTTAGAACAACAGCAATTAAAAAGAAAAAAAGAGCTACCTTATCTCCTATTCCTCCAGTCAGAAATGCATAGCAATCGTTTGCACAAGCTTTTCTGTTCGTTTAAACTCAACTTCTACGGATTCAAAACTGTAAGGGTTGTCTTCTTAAAGCATTCCTATAAAGTTTGTCATTTCAAAGTTGATATGTCTGATTATTAGTTTGATTAGTGAGAAACAAGTGTGTCCATTTTTGATTAGTTTGATTAGTGAGAAAAAAGGAATGCATAATTTTTCTTCAGTGCTCTCTTCTCTTTATTTTGCTTATGTCTGAACTGAAGAGGATTATCACAGGTGTTGTGTGTGATCATGGATTATTTTCTGCTTGTGAATTTTAAAACGACAAAGTTGACATTCTGCTTTATATACATCCTTATTTAAATATAAAGATTCTAAAATAAGACTTTTTCTTGCAACACTTATGGATTAAGAGAAATTTAATAACCAAATATTAAATATCATTCTTAAAGATTATTCTGCTAAATATTATGTATTAAACCCACTGAAGAATTCTATAGAGATTAAGATTTTGATAGAATATTGCATTATTATTTAAACTTTTGTAAAGTTTTTTGGTTTAAAAAAGGATATACATCTCTAATGTATTTAGCTTACTACTGTCTGTTTCCTTATTAACAATCTAATTCCCTTTTTATTTAGCAATTTGAAAGTTCTTACTTTTAGTACATAAAATTAACATATCTTCATTCACCATTAAATACTCTAAAATTTCACTTTAACAGTATTAAATATATATTTACATTTTAGGTGGATTTCAAAGAAATAAAGCACGTAAGGGCCTTCTTATTTTAGTTACATCAAAAATGCTTACTTACATTCAAAAAATTATTTTCAGATATCATTTACATTTCTAACACATCTGCCTTATTGTAACTAATTTGCTAACCAGATATAACATCCCCTATGTGAATGCACAATTATTCATAAATAAATTGAACAAAAATTATTTGAATGCAGGGATTGAACTATTTATCTTTCATTAGGCCAAGGCAGAAGTTAAATAGGAGATTAGCAGATTTTGATTTAATCTTGAGGAGAAAATGATCTTTGAATCCCTACATGGTGCATACACCATAGAAACACTTATGTATGTGCAAATGGTGACATAGAAGTATAGCATTTTTATAACAATAAATATTATAAGCAATATAACAATATAAATGCCCATGAGCTGGAGAATAAGCAAGTCAATTTTGGAGTATACCTCCAAAGAAATATCATTAGTAGTTAAAATGAATAAAATGTGTGTGTATGTGTGTGTGTAAATATAAAAGTAAAAAAGCAATGCTGGGCAAAAAATAAAGCCTCAAAAGAATTTTAATTGTGTAATTTATAAAATGTGTAAATGCTTGCAAATCATACTGTATATTGTTCATAGACATATAGATATGTGTTAAACATATAAATTATGAGTGAAAATAACATATGAATTCAGAGTATTTGCTAGCTCTCAATAGGGAAAGACCAGAAAGGGATTGGAGGTGGACATAAAAGGAGTTTTAATTTGTTTTGCATTATTTATTTCTTAATAACAATATTAATGTGAGTATGAATCAATTAGTGTAAATATTAATCTGAAAACTAATCTGAATTACTATTAATCTGAAGCAACTATCCACTAGTACCAGTAGTGAAGTTGTTGTTTTATTCTTTCTACTCTTGTAGATTTCAGATAATAACTTTAAAATGTTAGAAATCCTTAAAGAAATCTGCTATATGGTGGCAGGAAAGGAATTAGATCTCAGTTTAAGTTATTCAGCAAGTCAGAAGGATTTAGGTAATTGAGGATTTTCAGTTCATTTTGTGCTCTAGAAATTTTCATTTCATCAGAGTATCAAATTTCACAAGGAATGGTGAATATTTATAGTATGTGATTTTTCATACACATCTTTATTTAATTGTCAGTTTCAAGTATTTGAGCTTTTCAGTGAAAAGACTGGCAGCTGAATGTTTCCATAAAGATAAGACAGTTCTGAATATTTATGAATAAGCAATAATAATTCTACCAAATTGGACTAAATTATGTTGGCTTTCTAGCTTATATACTATTGTCCATGTGCATTTTCATCTACAATGCAAAGTATTATAAATTATCTTAATTTACAAATAATATATCCATTATACCTCATAACCAGCAATTGCCAACCACATTTACAAAGCGTACAAATTAAGGGAGGATGAATTTGGTAATATACCTTGAAAAGGGAGCTTGATTTCCATTTTTATTTTGATAAATGATATGTGGTAAAACTCAGAAGTAGCTGAATCTTGAATAATAAACTGAATATTATGTCTGGTAGAAGGAATTCAAACTTGTTATTTTCAAGCAGGGACATTTTAAACATGGTGTTAAGTGTACATAGCCATACAAAGTAGTATGTCCTAGAGATTTTGTTGCTACCTCTGCTGTTTATACTTCTGTTTTTGAAAGACTGACTTGCTTAACCATGTATCCTTTATATCTCATATATGTCATATGTTAGAGTTAACAGCTGCTAACCTCTTGTATGACTCTGTCTCAGAAGCTGTTTGCATTTGCCTTATTTTAACATATTTTCACCCAAATGAGGCTGTCACAAATTGATCCATACAAGAAATTCCTGAAGGTTTTTTTTAACTGTCTCATAAATTTCAGTTTCTTATCAACATTACTTTAGCTTATTTTTCAGTTGTCTCCTAGAGGTAATTGCCTCTAAGAATCACATCCATTCATGAACATTATTGAACATCTGTTATATGCCAGATGTTGTGCTGGGTGGGCATTGTGGAAAAGAGAAAAGAAAAGTGAAATAAGTCCAGTCTATAGGAAAACAAAGAAAAGAAGCAAATGATTGTAAATTAATTAAGGTGTGTGAAATAATTCTATGGATTAATAGAGGAAGGAAAGATGAAGAACCCCTAGAAGAGACTAGGAGGAGCTCCTTATGTTCTCCAAGAGCTAATGTAACCCTCAACATACAGAAATTATAGTATAAGTTCAGTACTTCTAGCTGTACATTTCTGGCAATTTTATGTTTATTTTTACACTCCAGGAAATCAGTACTACAAATTAGTGATTTGTCATCAGTGAGCTAATACATACCTTTTTTGCTTTCTAGCTCAAATTTAGATTGTTCAAGGATCTGTGCCTATAAAAGAGATGCAAATCTTTTTGATTATCATATGATTTAAGATGCACATAAAAGTTGTCCTTTTCTCCAATATTATTTGTCTTGAAATTACAGACTTGCCTCATTCATGAAGCTTTCTAGAATATTTATCATAGTCCTCTAGTCTCAGAAGCTATATTTGATATAATTTAGTACCTAATTATCTTTGGTGCATTCATTATATCATTTATCGTACATTTATATAATTTGTAAAACATTAAGGACAGAGGAATTCCTTAGCTAGGAGGCTTAGATTTTGATAGCTAGTGTCATGTTTGATTCACATTCTGAAGTACCCTTTTCTAGTTCTTTGAGGATCTTAGCAGTGAATTGTGCTATGACTGGTTTTTAATATTCATCTTTATTAATTTTATTCTGAATATGCACACAAGGTGTTCTGGGTGTAGCAAGATTAATTATTATCATTTAACTGACATAATTAATACTACTACTAATAATAGTAATAATAATAACTGTGTCAGTATCCCTTTGACCCAGTCCTTACCCCTGTAGTAACACGATGAAAATAAGATGGAAGAACCTACACGAGTGACCAGGGACAAGGAATAAAGAAAAATGAACTTGTTTTGCTTAAGATAGTTGTCTCTACCTCTTCTCCTGAAAGGAGGAAGAAAAAACTTCTGCTCTTTGGAGATGATACAGAAAGAATTCTGGGTTTTTATTCTAACCTTTGGAATGTAAATTTAGGGTTTCAACAGTCAGATTAGCCTCCTGTGTCTTCAGTTTTCATGATCTATAGATATCTGTGGGGTCCTGGGTCTCATTCTTCCTTAAAATGTAAACACAAACACCCTCCAGAGTTAGGTTCATCTCTCTGCAGGTCTCTCACTACGCATATGGTTGTAACTTAACTTCTCAAGTGTTGCACTTCACCCAAGATTACAATTTCCAGCAAAGTCTGTGGAAAGCCCCTTCAAAAATCAAAAATATGTTCTCTACACCGTACTCTTTTTTTTTTTTTCTTGAGAGAAATTTTGAGAGTCGTTCATTCTGGAGAAGGCAGAATATAAAAATTCAGAGTTCTTCAAACTGATTACTGTGTTATATTAACTCTTGATAAGGTATATTTGGAATATAAGGCTATTTCACTTTTAAGACTATAGAAGTAAAAGTCAAAAGTTATATTTGCAGTGGACATATTTGTTACTTAGACAGTTATGTATGAATTTTAAATTTTTCATGATTTTATCCTGTTACATTGGTCAGACTCTGTTAGCTGCAAATCACTTGAAGCAGGCAAGAATCTTAGTAGTATAACAAGTTGTGATATAGTCACATGGACCATGGGGTATCATTGTTAAATTTGAATAATGCAACAAATCCTAATTTTTAAGAAAAAAGCTCTCTATGGTGGCTGTAACCTATCAAAATTAAACATGGTAAAAGTAATAAAACCAGGGAAAAGTATGTAATCCTATTAAAACAATAAAATGGATGATTTGTTGAATTTTAAATCTTCCTGTTAAATTTTGTCTTTAATATATTTGTATTCTTCTCATAGGTTTTGAACTTTCACATTGTGAGGATCCTGGCATTCCACAATTTGGATACAAGATCAGTGACCAAGGCCATTTTGCTGGTAGCACTATCATTTATGGATGCAATCCAGGCTATACTCTCCATGGAAGTAGCCTTCTTAAGTGCATGACAGGGGAGAGAAGGGCATGGGACTATCCTCTGCCATCTTGTATTGGTAGGATACTGCTTTAGGTTTTCATGAAATATTTTTGTGGAAGTGTTATCAAAGTATACTGTACCTTTTCAAGTTATATTTTTGTCCACACACAACTTATACCTTGATCAAGAAGGTAATGAATTCATAGCTCAGATTTGTGGCAAGTGAGAGGGTCCGCTTCATAATTTTATCAGTGAGTACATTTTCTTTTTTTTTGGTAAATAATAGTTTGAAGTCATTATGTTTATTCTACCTTGATACAAAATTTAACTCACTCAAAAATATGCTGAAACTCCTAATAACACATATTTATTGAATCACATTGACAAGATTTATTTTTATATACAAAATTATTGCCTATGCTGGTATCAAGGTGAATTAAAAAACAGTAACCTAGTCTCAACAACTTCAAAGGCTTTCTTTATATATACACTTTTGTCAAAAACTAGGTGCATATGTTTCTCCCCTATGTAGGTATCATGACATAATTAAATGAATTTCAGTAAGAAAAGGCAATGTGAGCATCAGTGATATCAGATATCATAGCTGGAGTGCAGTTTTATTACTACCATCTTTAGATCAATTAACAAATAACTGGGTGTATGTGAGAAGGAGGTGAATAGAAAGGTGTTGATAAGGACCTCTTGCTTTTTTGCTTTTTTTGCTCTGATATCAAGTAGGTACCAGGCTGGAATACTAGGACAAGAAAATAAAAAGACATTTAAACAAAACACTAACTCCTCAGTAGGGAACAAACATGATTCTTTAGCAATATTTATTTCTTAATGTCATTTGTGGAGGCACAGATCTGTTCTTTGTAGGCCCATATAGATAAAATTGATGAACTTTTTTTTAACAGCTTTATTAAGGTGTAATTGATATCTGAAAAAAATGCACATGTTTAATGTATACAATTTGATGAGTTTGAAGAACTTAACCTTTTGAAATAAATTTTAATGTTTGTTAGTTGATATGGTCAGCATATGAATCTCCACAGAACTTGATGGAATTCAAATAGAAAAAAATGAAATTCTAGTTATTAGAGGTCTTGCAACTAATTGCAGTGTTTTTGATGACATGAGTCTTCTGTTGGTTTATTAAAACAGTGATACACACAGAAAGCAAACATGCTTTTATCTAACCAAAATGCAATTATAGTGCTTTCCTTTTAGATAGCATCAGAATATTGGATAGATTATGAGGCTAATACTAAAATAATCAACCTAAATTGACAAAGCTTGGGATTCTGGAATATGACCAACAATCAGCCCATTGGCATTGGTTATGAGAAAAATGTAGCACTGATTAATTCTCTCTCAAGTTATGTTTTTTGATACGAATATGAAATATATTCAGAAAATCATTAAGGGTTGCAATAGTTATAATGAAACTATACACTTGTAAATACTGACTTGCCATATTGTCTTTAAAATTTGTCAGAAACAAACACGTTAAAAAACATATATTTTCCTTGTTGAACCAAACTAAAGATATTTTTTATTTTTTGGAAAATGTTATGTAAATAGAAGGACATTTGGTCTGAGATCAGAAGATTTTAATTATGCTTGCAATGAATCGATATACTTTATGAATTTGCGAAGTCAAATTTAGTGACTTGACACTGCTCAAGATTTCAAGAGAAGGGTAAATTTTTTTTTTTTTTTTTATGATAGATGATCAGGAATAACAGCTGAAAACAGTTGGGTACATGATGTGTCGTGCTGGTGATTTCCCTGAAAAGAGATTATGAAATTCTATTTTAGATGGTGTTCTTTACTGGCAATAATTAATTGCTTTACCACCTGGCCTAAAATCATAATTTTCTGTGCCCATTAACCTTTAATATCTATTATGGTGATATTGCCAAATAAGAAATGTTTTCTCAATTATATGGATTATTTCTAGGTAATTATGTTTCTGTGGATTATACATTGAGCAAACAAAAATTAAGTTTTGAGGCACAATAGCCAGGGGGATTTAACATGTACACCTTCATTTTTATCTGCAAATATAAGACTTCTGTCAGAATATGAACTCCAGTGTTATGGCATATCACACTGGTTCATTTGAAGTCAAAATATCAAGTAATATTTGTAGCAAAGAAATATGGAAAAAGAAAGAGCTGTGTTTAAATTCAAGACAAACACAGTATACAAAACTCTAATTTGTCTTGAAGTTGCTTAAAAATTAATCTGGAGGAATGAAGTACTAAATTTGTTCTCACAAGAAATATATGCCAATAGTAGTGACAAATCACTGAAAATGATGAAAAATGAATTATTATAGTAATAGTTCTAGGTTGTCCAACAAAGTTTTTGTTAAAAAAGGAGAAAAACCACAAGTGATGGTAACTTCTTAAATACAAATATCTTTATTTATTTTAAAAATAAGTTCATTATCATAAATTAAATTAAACTAATGTTACAATACAAAATAAACTTGCTTAGTCCTCTATAGGTGTGTGTATCAGTTAAGGTACTCCAGAGAAAAAGAATCAATGGATCTAGACATAGATCTATTTATCTATCTATCTATCATCAAGAAATGTATTTATTTTGAGGAATTGACTCATGCAGCTATGGGGGCTGACAAGTTCAAAATCCATAGGGAAGGTCAAAAGTCTGGAAACTCAGGCAGGAGTTAATGCTGGAGTCTTGAGGGAGAATATCTACTTTTCTAGAAAACTCAGTCTTTGCTCTGAAGGCCTTCCAATTTATTGGATGAAGGCTACCCACTTTATCAAGGGTAATCTTAAAGTCAACTGATTATAGATGTTAACCAGGTCTATAAATAGCAATACCTAGACTAGTGTTTGATAAAATAACTGGGTACTATAACCTAGCCAAGTTGACACATAAAAATAACCATCATAGTGTGCTAAAATGTAACACCTAAAATCTTTGAAACAATTTTACCTAAATGAATAGAGCCTACAAATGTGAACCATGATATTCAATTGTTATTAGGTCTTTTCCAAATGCTGAAGCTTTCTTTGACCTTCTTTGCTCTAATAATGAAAACAAAACAAAACATCCAAGATTCTTACTTCAGTCATCGAATTTGAGTAAGATGGTAACACTGCAGAGAACAAGAAAAATATAGTAGTATAATCAAATATTTAAGCAAAAAGTAAAATAATTTGGATTTGGTTTACCTTTTGGTAGTATGATAATCTGGAGAATTTTCAAATGTATAATCTATTTTTACACCATGGTTTCTAGGGTTTAGAAATGTAGAGCAATATACTAAGTAAATTACTTAGTTTCTCTCTTCTCTAGAAAGAGAGTTCTTCCTAGATTATTACTTATCAAAGTAAAATCATTCCAGATATCCCAATATATTTAACATTAGTAAAACAGAGAGGGAATTCCCCAAAAGATAAAATTTTTATTATATTGTATGATGATGGTTACATTTTTAATTTGATAAGTTTTATAAAAATTAGAGACTGCTTTAAATGAAAATGAACTAGATTTAACTGAATTAAAATCTAATAAAAGTGCCACTTTGACTTTTGGGAGGTCAAAACCAAAAGAGTTTAGAGTGATTTAAGGGGGACTAAAAGGACAATGAAATTTAGAAGGCCTGAGGGACTGCAGTAAAGCTTAGTTTTTCTCAGAGGTGAGGTAGTAAGATGATGAATTATGCAGCCTACAACCAACTAACAGTGAGCAACTTGCCATCTGTTTCCCTTTTTACATTATCATTATTTAACAACACATCTTAAAATGTTTGGAAGCCTACACTCCAAACATTTTAAGATGTTTTGAGTGTGTCCTTTTTTAATTCTCTAATCAGGCTTATTATATTATTTTTATATGATCTAACTTGAGATTCTTGTTTTATTGTGCAATATGTTCTTGCTTCAATTAATACCTTAATCTGAGAAATCATATACAAATACATACCTTCAATAAGGGGAGAAATCAATCCTTATTTTCTTTCAGGTGAAAAAATATATACTTGAGAAATTTGTGAATTGTTTAGAAAGATTGGCATTAAATTGTGAATTTAAATTGAATCAATTTTTTACTAGCTGAATGCGGAGGTCGTTTTAAAGGAGAATCATCAGGAAGAATCTTATCTCCTGGTTATCCCTTTCCATATGACAATAATCTGCGTTGCATGTGGATGATTGAGGTAGATCCAGGAAACATTGTCAGGTAAATGGATTTTATTATTTCAAAATGCCAGGGAGTCTGAATTTCTTGATCAGCCCCTATATACAATATCAATTAACATCAAGATTTTTCAATGTTTTTTAACCTTGGCAAAGAAAAACATGGTTTTTGTATATTTAAAATAGAAAAAAAAATTCATAAGCATGGTTTGTTGATTTATGGTCCATAGCAGTAGTTCATATAGCCCCTTAGAGAGAAGCTTTTCCTGCTTCTTGGTGAGAATTTTTCCTGCTTCTTGGGGATGCTACTCTTTCAGTTCTGCATGACTTCAGACACTGAATCTGTCATTTTGATAGGTATACAAAGTTGTGCAAATCACTGTGGTAAGTTCATCCTCATGAATATTTAGAAGAAACAAGAATAGAAGAGGACTAAATAACAATACCCTGTCTTCCCTAGATTTAGGCATATCTCTGAAACATTTGCTCTCTGTCCCTTTAACCATGTGAGATTTCTGCTTCCTACTGAGTTTAGTTAGGTGGCTGACAGTTCTTCACATAACTTCCTCTTAGATGATGGCAGAACTATTACCTTTTAAATTAACACCAGTCAAGTTTCCAAGGCTCATCTGCTCTCGGTCCTAGTTTAACTATTATGGTTATTACTAGGGATGAATTAGTAAATGGACAAATTCCCCTTGATACGTGAGCTAGTTATTGTGTTATCACTCTCAAAACAGTGACTTTAAGAGTTGCCGCTTTATATAAATGGATTTTCAAAAAGGTTTACGAGTGATGAAGGCAGTTTATGGAAAATAAATATTGTCCTTCAAATAACACCCTACAAGGTGTACTCCATGTGTTGTTGGATGCAGTGTGAACTGGTACATTGCTTTTGCAAGGCAATTTGCAGAACTACAAATTGAATTGAACCTCAGCCTACTTTTCTTTAAGATAGGTCATGTATTGTTTTATTTAAATATTAGAAATAGTAAATGTGAAAATATTAAATTCAACAGAATTCTTGGATTTTTAAAAATTAAAGAACAATATTTGATATTAAATTCCAACCCAGATTTAAAGCTGTGATAGTTCACATATCAAACATGAATGTGATATGTGTATGTGTGTGCGTGTGTGTGTGTGTATGTGTATATATTTATAGAGAGAGAGAGAGAGAGAAAGAGAGAGAGACATTGAGCATATTGCTATAATTAGATTTCTAATTTTTGGCATTAGGCATAAAAAAAATCAGATACTAATTTTGCTTAGATAAGACACAAAGCAAAACAGATTTAACATGAAACTTTTTTTTTGGCTTTTTTGTGCATTTTTTGGGGGTAGATGTTTTCACATAAGAAAGTTCCCTTTTACTCCTAGATTACTGGGTGTGATCATTATGAATGGTTGCTGAATTTTTAAAAATACTTTTTATGTATGTATTGAGATTTTCATGTGATTGTTTTCCTCCTTATAACTGTCTTTGTGATGGAATGCACTCATTGATTTTTGAATGTGAACCATTTTGGCATTTGTGGAATAAACTTCATTTGAATCTGATAAGACAAACAAAAAACTTGAAACAGTGGAAGTAACACATACTATGGAATTAGATAACTTGAGTTCAATTCACGACTGCCACACTTTGGGCAATTTTATTTAATAAATCTATCTCAACCCCACTTGCTACATTTGTAAAACTCAGACAAAAATTGTTCCTGCTTCATTGGGTCACTATAACAATTAAAGGAAGAAAATAGATGTAATGCATTCTGCACAGTGCCTGGCACATAAGAGATCCTCTAAGTGTCCCCTGCCATTGCCACAGTTAAAAGTCATAAACACTGAAAAGAATGTACAGATCATCCTCAGGTTACATCCTGATAAACTCAATGTAAGTTGAAAATATCATAAGTTGAAAATTCACATAACTAACCTACCAAACATCATAGCTTAGCTTAGCCTAGCCTACCTTAAACATGCTCAGAACACTTACATTAGTCTACAGTTGGGCAAATCATCTAACACAAAGTCTATTTTATAATAAAGTGTTGAGGATCTCATGTAACTTTATTGAATACTATACTGAAAGTGAAAAATGGAACGGTTTTATGGGTGTATTTACAATTTTATGGGTAAATGTATTGGTGGTTTGTCCTTGTGATCTTGTGACTGACTGGGAGCTGTGCTCCCTGTCTCTGCCCAGCATCATGGGAGAGTACCATACAGCGTACTGCGACTGGGTAAAGATCAAAATTCAAAGTACAGTTTCTACTGAATGCATATCTCTTTTGTACCATCTTAAAGTCAAAAAATCCTAAATTGAATCATCGAAAGTCGGGGATGGTCTATATACCTAAAGTTTTTATAATTTGCAGAGGTGATGTAATAATACATTTAATCATATTCTAAAAAAAATTATACTGCTCAAGAAAAATTCATTAAATTTATATATGCAGTTTACATAATTCATTTTATCAGAATAAAAGGAATATCTAGTATAAGCAAAGATGAATATTTGTTATACTCTTTATTTAAAACTGAATCCATGTTTAAACTAATCAGAGATATATGGTTCTCCCACAGCCTACAGTTTCTTGCTTTTGATACGGAAGCATCACATGATATACTCCGAGTTTGGGATGGTCCACCAGAAAATGAGATGCTTTTAAAGGAAATTAGTGGTTCTCTTATTCCTGAAGGAATCCATAGCACCCTCAACATTGTAACCATCCAGTTTGACACGGATTTTTATATCAGCAAATCTGGATTTGCAATTCAGTTTTCAAGTGAGTTTTTTTTAATTTCTTCAATAAAAAATAGGAATGCTATTTAAATAGTTCTGTTTACTGGTCAAAACTTTAATTTTAAAATTTTAATGATCTTAAATATTCTTATTTCTAGTCTTCTTATTCATCCAGAGTTAAGGTAAAACAGAAAAAAGAAATACAATTAACTTTTAATTATTGAGATCTTCTCTCCAATTGTCAAATCAGTTTTCCTTAAAGCTGGTATAAAATGAAATAATTACATTATACAAGCTTATAATTTGAATTTACCATAAAACTATATTTTAAAATGTAAAATATTTAGAGATAAGGAAGAAAATGAATATTTGCCATTAAAAAAAAAGCAACCCTACATTTTTACTAATTTTATTTTTTCTTCTGTTAAAGATCTTAATTATATATTCACAGAAAGCTTTGACAAAATATTTTAGATCTACTATAAAAGATTTCCTACAAAAATGAAATGTCATTCATTATAATTACCAGTGTTCATGGCTTTTTTTCTTTTTTTTCTTTTTATGGCACTAAGTGCTTAAATATATGCTGTTCTATAAAAGTGATTTTGGTTTAATGGCTGGAGAAAATATTTGAAAACTCAAAAATTTTAGTTGCTATTTTTTTACTCTTATTACCAATACACATTATCTCTTTGAGAAAAACATCTAAGGGATCTTCTAATTAAAAAATCTTATTAATTGAAATTTATTGAGATTTCCAGCGTCATCTATGGACAGAGTGCAAATCAGTATTCTTGAAATGTGCCTTAATTCAAGTCCTGGCTTCTTATTAATTGCTGACTTTGGGCACCTCACCTCTTCACCTGAATCTGAGTTTTCTAATTCACACACGAATAATAATGCTTATCTCATAAATAGATTACTAGGATTTAACATGATCATGTGTGCACAGTACTTAGTATTAAGCAGTAAATAGTTGGTGCCCAGGGAATTATTATCATTACATGAATAAATGTAAAATTGGAACCCTTTGGAAAAACCATGAAGGATTTTTAATGACTGGCCTGAAAATATATCACTTTGGGTTAACAACTGGTCAATACAAATGTATAATTAACTCAGATTTTTTGTTCGTGGAAGACAGTTGTTTGGCATAATCAACTAAAGTAAATGAGTTGGTTTTTGTTATCAATAAAGCTCATGTGAGAGAGGTGTACATCAGCATAGAAGGGTGAATACCTTTCAGTTTGTACCCTTAATATATCTTTTGAGACAAAGAAAAAAGAAAGAATGAAAAATGAGAGAATGATTATGCAATTAATGAAATTAAATGGCTTCTAATTCTGAAACACAAATTAAACATTCTTCATATTTATATCTTCTATTTTCTGCTGTTTATTTCTCTTTGAAGTTAGGAACAGTTTGTCAGCAAACTGCTTGTATTGCTCTTCAATTTCAGTCATTTATAATGGCAGTTTGGCAACTAACAGCTCTCCTTTCATTTACCTTGAATTTGTAAGGTTTTACACTTAAATGGCTATTGTGATTAAATATCTGAATGGAGTCATGTGAAAAGGTGCTTCAGGCTATTGTTTGTGAATGCCAAGTACATCTGCTTAATAGAAACAGGCTGCTTTATATGCATTTCTGGAATTTTTAATGCACATTTGTCTGTGTAATTAGCAATACATTTTTATATTTATTGCATTTGTTGGGCATATTAAAGTTATAGAAACAATGCGTATCATAGCAGAGTTTTAATAAATCTGCCTCCCTAATATTCTCTTAAGATGTATAGAAATGTATACTACTGATCTGAGACTAAAAACCTATTCATTGAAAAAAAATTACCTGGAGAGTTAAGATATTGTGAATAGCATCAATCAATGAAAATTAGTCTCTGGGTTAGAGATCTTCTGTAACTTATGCTTACACAGCTTTATAAGTGTTCAGATTTCAAATGTATAAACAGTTTTTTCACCAATGAGATCTTGCTTGGTGCCAAGAATGATATTAAGTATTTTACATACATGATCTCATTTAATACTCACAGAAGCCATATGAAATATGTTGTGTCATCCCCATTTACCAAACAATATGCTGAGGTTCAGAAAGTGAGTTAATTTCTTCAAGGTCATACCCTACCAGATGCCTGCAGCTGTGACTCAAATCAGTCTGTGTCTGAAAGGAGATTAACATTGTGCCTGGTGCATAGTAAGTGATTAGCAATTATTACTACACTTATACTATCATTATTTACTATTTATTAATATTCTAGAGGAAATACAAAATTTTAGTTATACGTTATTAGTTACAATGAAGTTCTACAATTTAATCAGCTTGTCTTCCTGATTATGTTCCCAAGAACTGCATCTAAGTTCACACCTCCAAAAAGTAGGTGATTTATACAAGTGAAGCAGTGAGAAGGAATAAAGGAAAGCTGGAGTGTGTGCATTCCCATTGAAAAGGGACCATTGCCCCCGGGGCTATCGTCATTTTGCCCTATAGGAAGATAGACTAATTTTAAAGTGGAACTTGAAATAAGGAGTTTTATGTAAAGTCATCTAATTGTCAAAAAAAACAGCTAATCTTAAAGAGAATGTTAAGGAACTGTAGTCTGACAGATCACTGCTATAGGTCAAATTTGGCTTGCAGGTCAGAATTTGCCACTTCAGTGCTTTACCTGAATTCCTTTTCCCAAGGTAAATCTATCTCGTGTTACCCATGTATTCATTTGTTTGTTGTTCATTCTAGGAGAGTCTATTAAAAGACCAGATATTAAGCATATTTATGTCCAACTATTTCTCAAGTGCATCTTTCCTTTCACTCAGGCAAAACTTCTTAGTTACATAAATATATACACACACACCCCCATACACACACACTCACACACACACCCTGTACTGTTTTCTGTCCCTGAAGTTTCTTTTACTTTAAATGTTTTTCTGCTCCTTTTTTTAAGTTTTGCTCATTCTTCCAGACTCAGCACCAAGACCTCTCTTTATAAAATATTTTCTGACCTCTGTTTAAAACATTTTTAAATGTTTTTAAAACCATCTCTTTTTTTTTTTTAATTTTTTATTTTTTTGGGGGGTACACCAGGTTCAATCATCTGTTTCCATACACACATCCCCGTACTCCCTCCCTTCCCCGACCCCCCCCTCGAGTCCCCCCCACCCTCCCTGCCCCAGTCCTCTAAGGCATCTTCCATCCTTGAAAACCATCTCTTTTTAAAACATTCTCTGACCTCTCTTTATAAAACATATTTCAGCCCATGCTTTAGGCACTAGCTATAATTTTTTTCCAAATAAAGGTGAGAAAACATGGTTTATCATTTCATTGTTATGAAGATGTTTTAATTATGTGAACTTTTCCTGTCTAAATGTCTGTAAAGAATTCTGTTTAGTGTGATCATGTAATTTATTTGTTCAAATCTAAGATAATTTTTGAGAGTAAAAGAGGGCACTTAAAAATTAAGCTGGACAACAGGCATAAACTATAATAAGTCAGTTTGTGTCATTATTTTTATTAAGTCAGATTTTCATTCTGTTCCCACCCACCCTCCATCACCAACACAATGCCTATTCCTCTTTTAAGCAAATAGTTGAGTGTCAATAAATAAAAAAAGAGACGAGTCAGAGCAATAGCAGCAAAACAGTCTTAAGCAACAAAATGCAGCAAACGAAATGTATTTCAGTGAACTTGGTGCAAAGTGAATTTAACTGAAATATAGGTCACATACCAACTGCATAATCATTGTCAAGCCACCATCAGCAGCCTCATGCCTTCTAGTTCATGATCTGCTCATTCTTTGTAGTCTGTCGCTTTGCCCCTTGGTGTTATAGTCTGCAAGGCACTTTTGCTTAATCAGAGCTACTTAAGTCTGGCATTGCCACCTCATGCTGTCCTATGTTCTGTCCTTGGTTCTCAGCAGTTAGCCTCTATATCCCCTACTTAAATTTGTAATCTTCTTGTCTGGTCCCACTTTAGTTCCTCAGGGAGGACATCTTTAGGTATCATGCTGTCATTTGCCCACAGAATCGTTGATTTTGACAGAGCATTTTCTGTGCTCTTCACTCTTTGACCTCTCTATTAAGAATCTGCCCCTGCTGGATAATACAAATACCAAGGTCCATAGCTCATACTGTTGAAAATTCTCCAGGAGATTCATTCCTTAGTCATGAGAAGTTGATGTCACCCAGCCTTAAAGGAGGCTTGGTGCGCCCCTCTTTGTTCCCATTCTCATTATCACTGCCTGCACTGCTGCAGCATTTGGCTAGCCACTCACTCGATTATCTCTCCAGCCAGACTTTTCTCTACATTTCCACCTGACTGATGTTTTGAAAATATAAATCAGACTTCACTCCTCTGTTTAAAATTCCTTAATGGCTACACAGTCATAAATCCAAAACTATGGAATTATATTTAAAGCCTCCACAATTTGCACCCAAATTATCTGGCAGCTTCATCTCTCGCTATTCAATTATATACATCTAATTATCTAATTGCACTGTCCTGGAAAGACATTGACCTTTCACATTTCTGTTTCTTTTCTTTTCTTTTTTTCTATTTTATTTATTTATTTTTGGCTGTGTTGGGTCTTCATTGCTGCATGCAGGCTTTCTCTAGTTGCAGAGAGTGGGGGCTACTCTTCGTTGCAGTGTGTGGGTTCTCAGTGCAGTGGCTTCTCTTGTTGTGGAGCATAGGCTTTAGGCACGGGGGCTTCAATAGTTGCAGCACTTGGGCTCAGTAATTGTGGCTTGGGGGCTCTAGAGTGCAGGCTCAGTAGTTGTGGGGCACAGGCTTAGTTGCTCTGTGGCATGTGAGATATTCCTGGACCAGGGCTCAAACCCATGTCCCCCGCATTGGCAGGTGGACTCTTAACCACTGCGCCACCAGGGAAGTCCCTATATTTCTGTTTCTTTTGCAAACTCTCTTCCATGTTCCCAGAACACTTAGGTCCACTTCAAAAGTCCATAAATTCTTAGGCATTTTCCAAGGCCCAGGTCAAATGATGCTTTCAGTACTGATGAACTTCTAGGCAGAATTAGTCAATTCCACATCTGTGGTGCCCTGGCGCTATGTGTATGTCATATTAGAATGGCCATATATTCTAGTCTGCCCAAGACAGTCCTGGTTTATGACTATTTTCCTGGCATCCTGACTGGATTGGCATTTGGTCTGTGTTTTCCATTACCAACAAAGTATCATTATTAGTAGTTCTGTTAAAATAGCCAAGATGTATTTACTAGCTGTTGTCTTTGTATTCGATCTCATCTAGTAGTGTGTAAGATATATTCCAAGTATTCAGAATAATTATCATACATGATTAACTTTGAAAGACAAATACTGATAACCCATCTCTATTTGCCAATCTTTTGTGGATGCCAGATAACTTACACTTCCTTTTCATGGATAGCATATAGGGCACTTGTAGATAAAATGAAGATATTCTCAGATATTAACATCAAACTCATTCTGAACTTGGATGGTAGTGGGAGAAGTATTTGATGCTGTTACCCTGCCAGCTGTTTTGTATAACAGCAAGTTATGTCATAATCTTGCTGTGGCTTGAAAGATACAGAAAGCTGTCAGGCTATGAGTTGGCCAAATCAATGAGAAGTGTGTATTCTTGAAATATGCACGGAAGTAGAGGTTGAACAGATGTGCAGCAGAGCTTCAGTCTGAATGCTCTTGCCATTAGGGTTTGTTATTTATTTTATAGGGTAAATTAACAATTATTTATTTTATCATAGAAATACTGTTTTATTATTTTACAATAGACATTTATGGCAGCAGTGGAATTTTTTAAACTCCTTGTTTAATGAGAAAGTACATACTGAATATTCATTAATTAAGAGAGCTAATTCCACCAAGATATTCAAAAGAAAGTTCAACTGAAGGGGGCTGTCAGGAAGACCCCAAGCAGAGATCAACAAGATGTCAGACAAACTTATTCTTACAGACGTTGAAACTAAGCCCAGAAAGATAGCAAGAAAGGATCTAGAAGAATTTTTGTTTATTGTGATTTGTGAATCAAAGCATTTTTGTGCATCCAGAAACACATTTTTAAAAAAGCAGGGAGTTCCACATGATCTTATTTCAATTAAACATATTTAGGTAAGTTGTAAAAATATTTTAAAAGGGTAAATCATGTACTGATTGGTTATTTTTCTGTGTAGTCAAAAAATTAGTAGAATACAGAATTAACTGAGACTTTCTTAGCTTGTGTATTTTATTAACATTCTGTAAGCTACAGAGGGGGCAATTGCATATTCTAACGTATGAAACATAATTAAATGGTGATTTGGAGCCATGATAATACATTAACTGCATCTTTGTCATTTTAAAGTACCTGATGTATTAAACATTATTATTATGATTGATTAAGTTGATTATTTTAAAGTACCTATCTACTATAGCCATGTTCTTTTTTAGTTGATTATTTTCTAAGTAAAATTTCTCCCTGGTTTTGGATTTATCCCTGGGACCCTGATATCATTGGTATTAATAGACCAATTTTTCCTAATAACTTGTTAACCTCATGTGAAAGATGGAATATTTTGATTGAGAATGTAGTATATATGATATTAAACCATGAGATTTAGACCTAACAGTATATTAATATTTTAAGATATTGATACTTGGTATTTTTATTTTATGAACAAGTTACCTACAAATTTTAATATGATAAATTGTTGAAACACCTATTTGGATTAACTACATGGTTCTTAGACGTTTATTACTTACATATAAGGATTTTGTACAAATTGCTCATAATGTCTGCTAATCATCAAATTTTATTTAATTTTGATGTGCTAATCATCAAATAATCCAATAATATCTCTAAAGAAAATTGATGATGAAAATGCAACTTGTACATGATGTATGTTAACATACATGGGGATTATAGTGGTGTCATTGACCATGTGAAAACTAGAAGACATAAATCCGTTTTAAAAAAAACTTGAGTTTTCATTTAGAACAAATGAAACTCTAGTAAACTAATTTAATCACTTTATATTCTAATCTCTTCTGCATATATGAAAAGTGTTAACATGCCAGCTTCCTTAGCAGAACTTCGCAAATAGTTAAATGAGTCCAATCTCATATGTCACATCAGTAACATCAATCATCTCAAATATTTTAATTCCAGCAAAAGTTTTACTTTTACTCCATTTTATGAAGCAGAGTGTATGGTCTTTGAAAGCTCATTGTGACAAAGGTGAAACATCTCATTTTATAAATTTAGTTAAAATTTTAACATTTCAGTAATTTTAAAGTTACTTAGACTTGTTTTATGGTCCAGCATATGTTTTTCTGAAAGAGCCATGTGCATTTGAAAAGCATGTACACCTCCATTACTGGGAATTAAATACAAGTTAGGTACAGTTTGTTAACAGCACAGTGTTTGAAGTGTTGTGATATTACTGATATACATATAATATAATATATAGTATAATATAATATAATAGTGTTATATTATTACTGATATTTTGTCTACTTTTTTTAATTCACTAATGAAAGAGTAGTGTTGAAATGCCCAACTGCAATTGTGGATTTGCCTGTTTATTTTTTCTCTCTTATCATGTCCTGTCATGTTTGTGTATTATGAAGATCTGTTATTAGGTGCATACATTTGAGATGCTATGCCTTCTTAATGAGTTGACTCTTTAATTACAGTGAAATATCTTTCTTTTTCTCTGGTAATTTTCCTTGTCTTAAAGTTTGAATTGTCTGATATGAATATCTTACAATTAGTGTTTGCATGGTATTTCACTTAGCATCCTTTTAACTTGTTAGTGTCTTTATATTTAAAGTAGATTTCTACTTTAAACAGCACATGGTTTGAGATAGCACTTAGTTGAGCCTTGTTTTTTAATACTGTCTGAAGATTTCTGCCCTTTAATTGTAGTCTTTAAATCATTAGACCATTCACACATAATGTAATTTTTATGGTTGAATTTGTCTACCATATTGCTATTTATTTTTTATTGGACCCACCTGTGCATTTCCACCATCATGTTTTCCTCCTCTATTAACTTATTTGCTAAACATTTTGGAAGTGGGGGTGTCCTTGCTCTGATATTGATAGCATACATCTTTGATCAAAACCTACCATCAAATTCTATTAAACAACCTCACATATAATGTAAAAATCTTAACAATAGTGTATTTACATTTCCCCCTTCTTTCCTTTGGGCTATTGTTTTCATTTTTCTTACTTCTATTTATGTTAACACCACAATATATTTTATAAACTTTCAGCAAACAGTTATCTTTTAAATATTTTTTTAAATGAGACAAAGATCATATGTTAAAATTATAGTGTTAAGAGTAAGGCTTATTTGTTTTGTGATACTAATACAAATATAAATTTTGGTGACATACAACTTCATGACAAAAAAAAAGCTCTTATAAAATTAGGAAACAGTTGTATACTTAGAACTTGCTGTGGTGTACATATAATTCATAACTTCAACCAAGCAAATTCTACCCATCACAATGAAATTGTCATTAAAATTTACAGATATTTTTATATACAGCAGAATAATTGAATTACATTTTTTTCTGTACATGACAAAGCACTGCTAATTCAGAAGTAAACTGTAGTATGTCCACAATAGTTTCTCTTTTTGATGCTCATTGTCATTCAGACTTAGAAAAGTCTGCATCTCTGAAGCATTCTTTTTCATAATCAACCAAAATGTCCTACCATGGTTTTAAATTTTTGAAAATAAAACCCTCAACTTTGGTTAATTTATGTTAGAATCATTTAAAAATCTTTAATCAAAATATTCAGTTATTGGTATGTTAAAGATCTTCAACTCTTGGGACTTCCATAGCGGTCCAGTGGTTAAAGACTTCACCTTCCAGTGCAGGGGGTGTGTGTTTAATCCCTGGTCAGGGAGCTAAGATCCCACATGCCTCGCAGCCAAAAAATCAGAACATAAAACAGAAGCAATATTCAATAAAGAATAAATATTCAATAAAATAAAGAATAAATATTCAATAAAATAAACAAATTCAATAAAGACTAAAAATGGTCCACATTAAAAAAAAAAGTTAAAAAATCAATCTTCAGCTTTTGAAAATTTTGATGAATTATAATTATTGAAAACAAAGTTTGGAAACAGGAAGACATTTAAATGCTGTTTTATGAAAGTATAAAAGTTAAAACACTGCATAAAATTAAAAATTGAAACTATTATTGTCCTTTAGCATGATTTGACTTGTGAAAAGGGAGGATCTTTTGATGAAGTTCCTTTTTTTAATGATTGAATTTATATTTTATACTATAATGGAATAAAATTGAGAAAACATACAGTTATACAGCTTACAAGTGAAATATTCCAAAAACTCATAATTTAAGGCAATTTGGTAAGTTTTATGTTGTAAAAATTTTTGTCAAAAAGGGTATCTGAAAAGAAGTAAAATTTTACTATCTGTGAAAATACTTAAGCTGAAATATTTACACATTGTTGTAGGAAATAAAATCAAACTGAAACTTTCCTGTATTTTAAAGAATTAGCCCTAAGCATACCAGATACCTGAACACCTATAAAGAAAAACCTTTCTCAATTAAAAATAGCTCTGTGGAGAGCTCTGTTAACATGCCAACAACTTAAAATGTATTGAAAATACCTTTAACAATACCAATAAAATAAAAATATATTGAAAACCACATGCTTAAGAAAAAATAATAAAATGGCATTAAATATGTCAAAGAAACCAATTAGAGAATGTGTGTTTGTACCACAAATGATTATTTTGTTTACCTTGTTTTTAATGTTTAATTAATTCATATAAAGAAGATGTTTTTGGTTTTCACAGATATATGGCATTTTAATTTTTTAGAAATTATTTTGAGTAGTTTTTGCATAGACAGCTATTTTGAAATGTTCATCAATGTAATATTTTCAATCTAGCAAATCAATACATACTTTTTAATTACATAATTTAAATTACTTCTAGCTTTTTATTTCATGCCCACAATTTTTCCCTTTGAATGACAAATGTCACCTGATTTTAATAACTATTTTATTATGTTAAAGACATATCACATCTGCTGTCCCTCTTAGATTGTTTACTTTGAAGGGCAAGATGTTATCCTATTAATATTTGTATCGCCAGGACTTGGCATTGCACCTGGTACTTAGTACTTAGTAAATGTTAAATGAATCTGATTGAGTAGGATGTTTTTTAATAATGTAAAATTAAAAGTACGCTGGTATTATATACCATCAGTTAGAACTAATGTGAAACAATCTTCATATGCTTTTTCTCTTTTTTTGCTCATTAATTCTGGTGATCTCCAAATATTAGTATTCAATTTCAAATTAGGCTTTTATATAATCCTTCATAATCTTTGGATATAAAATCAGTTTCCTGTATAGTTACCTTTGACAGTCTTCAACCTAACATTCCTTTTGATTTTGAAAAAATTAGACCAGTGATTTTATCTTCACTTTTGTCCACTTATTGGAGCATAAGAATCAATGATGGTATGGAGGTGTTGCCTCTTATTACAGTGCCTCTCCAACATCAAGCATACTTGGCTTATAATGGGTGCACAGCAATTACCTGGTGAAATAAATGAGTAAATATGTATTTTTTAAAGGTATTTCTCTATAAAATACTTGGAAGTATATTACAACAGTAGCTTTGAGGTTTCTTCTGCATCCCCTGCATCAGCAGGTTTGTTTCCCTCCAGCGCTGATAGGAATTTCTCTGTTCTGCTGCCATCTACTTTAACCTGACTTGCCATATCATTAGGTGTATCCTTCAAAACATAATGAAATTCTAAAGATAGCCACATTACTGGGTAGCTGGCAGAAAGTAGGCCTAATAATGATGTTGAACATTCTTTATAAAATTGATGGATCTTGTACAAAGCAAGGACTCAATCAAGGGCAAAATTCTCCAGGGTGAAATCTACCTCTAGGTTACCATCTGCATTTCAAGTATTTTCTGATTGATTTGATTCTGGATGGGATTTCCTTCCAGGTTAAATATTCTCATTACCCATCTTGATTTCCTTATAGATAGTGAAGTGGAGAATATAGTGTCACTTCTTAGTCAATACAAAAATATAAGGCAATGAAACTGGAAGAGAAGAGTGTAAGGCCTTGTGAATACCAAATTTGGATTATGACCTTGCTGAAGTTTCTTGACATATTGCAAAAAAATATATACAACTACTAGACAAACAACACAGTGAATAGTAAAATCTACTGGTCATTAAAGATTTGTCTCAGAGTTGATATTTTCATAGAATTGTACAGTATAATTGTTAGACAAGAACTTTAAGATTTTTTTCTAATACTAAATCAGGCAGGGAAATTATTACTGTGTCAGTTTTACCAATGAGGGAGCTAAAATTCAGAGAACTACTATAACTGGTCAGTGTCCCTTTCTTACTGCAATACAGACTACAGTACAAATCTTCTGCTTCTGATAGTATTATTTATCCAACTGTATAAAATCTAAGGTTTTTCTCTTTTGAAAGTTCTTGAGATAAACAAGTTTATACCAAAGAGTCAACGTTCTGAACGTAAAGGACACACAAGAACTATGAGTGATTTAAGTGTATTTAATCTTTGTCGTACAAAGCAATGCAGTAAGAAAACTAGAATGTTAATTTTTTGCCCAAGGTCAACAAGATGGTAATTCAGACATTGTTTCTGAATTATCATCCATAATATACTTGAAACTTATACATGTGCTAGTTAGGACTGTGAAATCTGTATTAAGTGAAGTGCACATTTCCAATTAAATTACACTTTCAATTAGATGAAAACAAAAATAAAATGAGAAGTCGGAAGTATATTTACAGTACTGATGAGTTATAAAAAATGGTGAGAACTCAGTCATTTTCTGTAGTATTTAATGCTGTCTGTATTGTTTTGAAAACAGCCTCAGGTTGTCCAGATAGATTAAAGCAAATTAAAATGTAATATAAATGTTGTTACTACAGACTTGGAATAAATGTTTCCCAGTGGCAAACAAATACTAAATTATAAATAAACCTTAAGCATAAATTGAAATGACTAGTTGTAGTTTTGTTCATTCATTCATTCATTTCGCACATATTTATTTGATGAACTTTTTTTAATTTTATTTTTTTTGTTGAAGTATAGTTGATTTACAGTGTTGTGCCCATCTCTGCTGTACAGCAAAGTGACTCCATTACACATATATAGACATTCTTTTTTTTATATATTCTTTTCTATTATAGTTTATCACAGGATATTGAAGATAGTCCCCTGTGCTGTATAGTAGGACCTTGTTGTTTATACTTGATGGACTATTTTTAACTATTGTGAAAGATTCTCTTCAATTTCTTATAAATAGGGTCAATTTATTCCTAGGGTATAAGAAAGCTTGATTTGATAAGGTCCCATGTTACTTAATAATAAATGCATTTAACTGTTTCAGTGGATTTAGACTATTGGTGAAGATTAAAAGCATTGTAAAAACAATTCCTAAGTGATACTAATGTAAATTTTCTCAGCCTGAGCATAAATTCTTTTTATATTTACATGAGAAGACATGCACGTATGTAATTGGCATGTAAATAACAGATCTTGAAAAATTATTTTAATGATATACAAGTTATGAAATGGTATTACCTTTACATATCTATTTTTTTCACACCCTGAGTCATGAGAATTATTAAGAAAAAACTGTTTTGAATACAAGTTGTTTTTGCTGGAATAAAAACAGTTCCATTTTAAAGGAATAATTTGTCATTACAAATTTACTTCTAATTTATTATACTGACCAGATATAAAAATTCACTTTATTAGAAGTAAATGCTACTATACAAGCTAAAATCACTTCCATACAAAATAAAGTAAAAATTACAAGATTTTATATTTTTGCTAATATTCAGTTTATTTCATATGTCAGTGATTTTACATTCCATGGTGAATTTATTTCTAACAAAAGTATTTGTGTCTGGGTATTATATTAAATTAGAAATAAATTTGCAGTGAGAAATTTTTACTTTCAAAATAGAACAATATTTATTTGATTTTATTGATATCAATACCATAAGAAAAAATTTTATACATGGTGAAATTTAATATTTTTTACATTTTTATTTCCAAAAATTTGAAAATTAAAAGATTTTATAATTTTGCCAGTGTTTTCGACATGGTAAGCTGAGGGTTCTATTAGATATACAAGAAGTTAAATAGGCAGTTGAATAGAATGGTCTGAAGCTCAGGAGAAACATTAAGACTGAAAATATAAATTTGGGAAGCATTAAACTAAAAACAGCATTTAAAACCGTGGGGTAAGATGAATTTATCCAAGGAGAAACTGTAGAAAGATGGGAGCAGAACCATTAAGAACTAATCCCTGAGGTACTACAGCTCTCAGTCATTGGGTTAACAAGGTAGAGAAAGCAAAAGATACCAAAAAGAGCATCAAATAAGCCAGAAAGAGAACTAGCAGTCTGATGACTGAGAAGCCAAGAAAAAAAAGTGGTGTGACAAATGTTGCTGAGATGTTTCTGAAAAAAGAAAGCATAAAGTTACCATTGAATTTGGCAGCCTAGATTTAACAAGAACAATTCAGTGAATGATGAATGGCTCAGAAAACTGGAGACAATTGTATAGATATCTCTCTTAGGACAGATGTTTAATAGGTTTCCTACTAAGGAAAGGAGGGAAATGAGAAAAATAGTTGGAAGAGGATGGGAATGTAATGAGGATTTTGTTTGTTTATTTAAGATGGAAGTTATAAATCACATTTGTATGTTATTCGGAATGACCCAGTACAGAAGGAGAACCTAGTGATTCAGAAGAGATGAAAAATGTTTAGGAATGAAGTCCTTGAGAAGTAGAGAGGTTTTAATACCAGTAGTAGAGAGGTTTTGATACCACAAGAACTAGGGTTAGCTTTATATTGAACAAGGGCACCTTCTTCGCTGCAAGAGGAGAGGAAGCAGAGAATATGGGTGCAGATGTCAGATATTTGGTGAGGGTGCTCCTATCTAATTGCTTCTACTCTCTTAATGAACTGTAAGGAAAGAAATCAGAAAAGAGAAGGCAGAAATAAGAGAGAGAATGAAAAAAACAATTGGAGGGGAAATGTCCTTGTTACTGTAATTACTTACAGAATACCATTTGACCCATATATGGCTAAATTTGGCATATATCAGGTTAAATTTTATTTTTAATACTTCTAAAATACCTACAAAATAACCTTGAGTCTTTCTTTTTTGCTTCCTTTTATCGTGAAATATCGGGAGCAAGAAAGTTTCTGTGTGTAATGAAGGGTTATAAACTGCTCTTGCCTTTTGGGTTTCAATCTAAGTCTAACTTTTTTGCAGAATTCTTTCATTAATAAACAACTGTCAAAGTTCCATTAGTAGGGCATGACTTTTTTATTGTTTTATCTGGTAATGGGATAGGTTTGTGCTGAAACTTAACATCATGGAGGCTTATGTTGCCGATTTAAAATAGGGATGATAATACTTTATAAGGATTTGTGTTTTAGCCTGAGTATAAACTTAGCTTCTAGTCAAGTCTTTTGCACAATGTATGCACTCAATAGAGACAATCATCATCATCATCATTATTTTATTGGTATCTGTTCTAATTACCCTTTATGTTGAACAACTACATCTCTTTCTTAGCTACACAGACTTTTTTCCAGTTTGACACGATATATACCAATGGAATCCTGTGAATAAGACTGTATTGTTAATATCTGTGCATTTTTTTAAGTAATAAATTAATACATTTAAAGCTAAGTGTTATAAGTATGTAGATTTTTGGACTACTCCAATCAGAATGATAGGCAGGTAGGTAGTTGCTCTTCTGATTTGACAATAAAAATTAATAACATATTTTAGAAATTTCAATTGAAGTCATTATTTCACTTGAGCTTTATAGTTCACATTTCAGCACTTTTTGTTACAAAGACACTATCACTTTTACTTAAGAAATGTCCCTCAGTTATGGTCTCATGTCTGCATAGGGCACTTTATCCACTTTAAGTAACTATGTGATGTTGGTCAGGCTTCTTATCTTTTTTAAGCCTCAATATCCTCATTGGGAAAATATGGATAATAATAGTACCCAGACTTCTTGTGAATCAAATGAGTTACAGCTCATAGTACAAGTGTTTGAAAGATAGTAAATATCCAATACATATTACATATATACTACAATATTAACTTGTCACATACTCTTTTATTTATATACCTTTTCCCTGTGACCTTTATCATTTCTACTGAATAGTCAGCTGGTATAACAGCTGTGAAACAGATTAACCACTTGATAATTTTTGTTCTAGACTAACCAAAATGTAAATGGCAGTTTCTTTTGGGGGCAGGGGGACAAGGAAGGGAAGTCATCTTTCATTGTCAATTTCTTTAGGTTTTGAAAGCTAAATCCAAACTATATTTGGATAGGATAGCATATACGTCTATTATGTGCACTTTCTAGAATCTTTCCTTTCATGGTATCATTGCAGGTGAGATAACAAGGTTGTTAAGACCCTTTATCTTTGTGGGAATGTATGCTAACGTTACATATTTATGTTAAGAAAAATCAAGAATAAATGACAAACCTAATAGAACAGATACTAATTTCATCAATTAAATTTGAAGTAATTTGAACTAAAGAAATTAAGAGAGTAAATAGAAATTACCTATGTTACTACATTGGTGGAAAGTATATTATTTTCTAATATATACTTTTTTAGTTTTTATATTTTTAAAATAGTTGATAAATTAAAATACTTAATTGCAAAAAAGTCCTCCTTATAGATGTATAGATGCATAATGTATAGAAACAGCCTATGCATGATTCCACAGAAGAAGAGAATAAATAGAGGAACAAACATCTACTGAAAAATATATATATTAACAGAGACTTCCCTGGCGGTCCAGTGGCTGGGACTCCATGCTTCCAATGCAGGGGGCCTGGGTTGGATCCCTGGTCAGGGAGTTAAGATCCTGCATTCCACGTAGTGTGGTCCAAAAAACTAAATAAAATTAACTAACTAACTAAATAAATAAATAAAAATGTATAGCAGCAATAATAAGATGCAAATAAGAATTCTATGTCTTAAGAATTGTGTGCCCCACAGAGGTAAACAATAAATATCAAATAAAAATTCTTAATCTATTTTTACATGTGACTAACACTTATTATGTACTAATATATAATTGTTTTTAAATCATGCTGATTTTGTGAGATTATTTCACCCCTAATTTCTAAGGAGATATAGCATGACTTTTTAAATGTTTATTTTCTTCAATGGCTATAGTTTACATTTAATACAGAAAACAAGAATGATTGATGCCAAAATTAATGTAATTTTGCCAACCTACAAACACAGGGTATAAACAGTACAGAGATTAAACTTTGAATAAGTAAAGAAAATAAGACAATAGCATTCATAGCAAGTAATTGTTTCTGTGTGTATTTAACTAATTGCTTTTAGAACTCAAGGAATTGTAAGAAAAAAAATTTATTTGATCTTCCACTAAACCGCATCATTCTCTACTGTGTTTTAAAATCTTACTCTTAATTTACCTATTCATTGAGAGAAAAAGGAATAGTACAGTTTTACCACTTCTCTTCCTTCAAGTCAACCAGACCCAAAGGCAAATGAATACTTTTACATATTATATATTAGCTGTCATATTGAAGCCTTTATATTTTAGCTACTAGGTTCCACTTTAAATCTGTAAGCACAGTAACTCTGACAATAGGGCCAAAACATATTTTTTCCCTCAAATTCAGGTAAGACAGTTATACCAACTGCTTTCATTTCAGTATTTTTGTAACATTGTTATATGTACATTTTTACTTTGAGAATGTTCATATTAGGCTTCAAGCTTTTTGCAGAGTCCAGCACATAGGAAGCCTCAACAACAGTGACAAAAACAACAACAAAAGAAAATTTTTCATAATCTTTTATATCATTCTGCTTTTCATTTTGAAAGCTGTAGCACATTTTGCATTTATATCACTCCTTTCCAAAAAGGGCACCCGAAGTGTAAATCTTGTATGTAGAATATTTCTCCCCACTTTATATTGTAAAACCAGTTCATAGATCAGTTATAGTGTTAGTGGAAACCATCCCAGAGCAATTCAAGAACAGCTTAATGACTGAGTTTATCACAAAAGCATTTACAAAAAAGAAATCTATCAATATTGAAAGATTATAATTGCCAGACTCTCTAATACATAATGGATGTTCTGGTAAGGAACACTGATGGGTGTTACAGAACAAATCCACTTGGAAACTGGAACCAAGTCCCTGCCCCACTTCCCTCAATATTCCCCTATATGAGTTTGATTGTTATTCTATTAACAACTAAAAATGACTCCCTCAAAAATAACTCAAATTAAAGAAGATTGGACATTTTTAAGATGGACACATTTGTGCACACTGTAGCTTTTCTATTTATGGATACAATCTCTGTATTGTTTGTAATTTTTTAATGGGGTTTATTTTATTTAACTGAGAAAGAAATTGTATCTCTAGAACACTTAACAGGCAGAAGAGGACAGTCCAGTGTAACATGTAAGGGTTTGGCTTCTGAAATCAGACTCATTGGGATTCAAACCTTGGTTCTGTACTCTTTAGTTTTTGTAATATTGAACAGGTTACTTAATCTTTCTAAACTTTAGTTTTCTCACCTCTAAAATAAGAACAATAATGGCACTTGACCCATAGGATTGTTAGGAGAATTAAAGGAATTAGACATGTGTAGTCTCTGTCCTTGGCCATTGCTCACAAACACTAGTTTATCAGTAAGATTAAGCAAATGGTTAAGATTTCTGATGATGTATATGATGACATAGATTTAATTTAAGTAGTTGGTAAAATGACATTTGCAGTGTACATTTTTGTAATGCTTTTTAAAGAATAAGCCTTTAAAAATTAACCCTTTTAAAAATGATGATTTTTTTTTACCCTTTCCAAAAAGATATATAAAACAATTTGAAGTCTGTTCAGTTTTGTGTGTATGTATGTATATATATATATGTGTGTGTGTGTGTGTGTGTTTGATTATATATAATATCAGTGTTTTGTTGTTGCTGCTTTTATGCAGTCTTAGACTTAACATACCACCAACATTAGTTTTTGGGTTTTTTTTTTCAGTTTTTTAATTGATATGGTCCTCTTGATTCCCAGATGACTTTGAGTCAGAACATTACAATATTTGTGTGTAGATTCTCTGGTTTTTTTGTTGTATATGAGAATTAGGGAGATGTGCTATCAATACAAAAAGTATGCCTGGAGGATTAAGACAGGTTGATTGGTATATTGATGAATCTATCATCTATCATCTATCTATCTATCTAATCTATCTACCTACCTTTGTACCTGCTTACTTACCTACTAGGGATGTATACAACAGAATCTGTAGGTGCCACTGCTACACAGTTTGAACAATTTGAAGTCTGTTCAGTTTTATGTCTGCTTATTTCTTCTTTGTATTCCTAGCACCTAGCACAATGCCTGGAATATATTAAGTTAGTAAATGAATGAGTGAATACCAGTTATGTGTCTATAATCCAGCAATTTGTGTAGTTGCTTTAATATACATTTAAAATAATTTGTACAACTGCTGAATCCTATGTTTATGAATGTAGTTTAATAATAAAGCTTAAATGAAAATTTTAATAGCTTCTTTGTCTTGATACTTAATTATATGCTTTATGGTAAATGTGCTTTGGGGTAATTCAAAATAATATCTTGTTACGTTAACCTGAATAATTGTAGTTAATTATATTATTAAATGTGCCATATACTGTATATAGAAGAACAGTTGCTTTCCTATGGTCCCATACTACTCTCCTCTAATGATTTTTTAAACTTTTTAATATTTTTAAATAATTTCAGATTTATATGCAGTTTTAAGAAATAATAAAGAGAGACCCTGTATACCCTTTACCCAATTTCCTCCAATGATTATTTCTTGTATAACTATAGCACTATATCACAACCAGAAAATTGACATTGATAACAATCCACGAACCTTATTCAGATTTCATTAGTTTTACATATGCTCATTTGTGTGTCTATGTTTATTTTGTTCATATAGTTCTAAGTAGATTTGATCACACCATCAGAGGTAAACCATAGTACAGTTCCATCACAGAGATCTCTCCTGTTACTGTTTTATAATCACAGTCATTTCCTTCCAACCCCTCCCCCTACAATTCTTGGACCAGTAATCTGTTTTCCAGCTTCATAATTTTGTTACTTCAAGAATGTTACATAAATAGAGGCAAACAATATAAATCACTTTGCTATTGTATTTCTTTACTCATCTTAATTCCCCTCAGATTCATCCAAGCTGCCTTGTATATCATCATTACTTTTTATTACTGAGCAATATTCCATGGTATGATTTAGTTTAATGATTCACCTGCTGAAGGTAGTTTGTTCCTAGTTTTTAAGCTATTACAAATAAAACTCCTGTGAACATCCATGTTCAGTTTTTATGTGAACACAAGTTGTCATTTCTCTGGAATAAATGTGCAAGAGTGCAATTACTGGATTATACCTATTTTTGCAAGAAAGTGCCATCTTCTTTCCAGAGTGGCTATACCATTTTACATTTCTACCAGCAATAAGGAAGTTAATTCAGTTTTTTGCAGAATCTTGCCAGAGTTTGGTTTTACCATATTTTCTATTTTAGCTGATCTGATAGGTATGTAGTAATATCTCATTGTGGTTTTAATTTGCATTTTCTTAATGACTAATAATATTGAACATCTTTTCATGTGCCATCTGGTATCCTCTTCACTGAAATGTTTTTCTCCCATTTTGTAATTGGATTTTTTCCTTTTTTTTTTTACAGTTGAGTTCTTTATATATTCTAGATACAAATCCTTTGTGGAATATAGCCCATGCAAATATAGTCTTCCAGTCTGCAGCTGTCTTTTCATAGTCTTTCACAGTGTCTTTCACAGAGCATCAAAATAATAGATTTTTAGTAGACATTATTTAGCTACTAAAATGCCATGTCCCTGCTTGATGCAAGTTAACACATCAATTATTTACCAAAAAACAATTAAAAAGTATTTATTGTGCAGGTATTTAAAAATTAGCCCAAGCATTTCTTAAATTGAATTATGGTTGATTTACAATATTATATTAATTTCAGGTGTGCAGCATAGTGATTCATAGATAATTTTTACAGGTTATACTCCATTAAAAATGCAACAAGGATGTATTGTATAGCACCGGGAATTATGGCCCAAGCATTTTTTAAGTTAATTTTCTAAAAGCACACAGATATGTGGAAGCTTCTCAAATATAAGGTCTGGAACTTTGAAGTTAATTTGGATAGCATCAAAACTAAAGGCTGTTTCTGTTTTTTCATAGGTTCTGTTGCCACTGCATGTCGTGACCCAGGGGTTCCCATGAATGGGACTCGAAATGGGGATGGACGAGAACCTGGGGACACTGTTGTTTTTCAGTGTGACCCAGGATATGAGCTTCAAGGAGAGGAAAGAATAACCTGCATTCAGGTAGAAAATCGATACTTCTGGCAGCCCAGCCCACCAGTTTGTATAGGTATGAATTTAGAACAATTAAAATTTTATACAAGTGTGAAAAAATGGTTAAAAACTGGTTTCAATGTTATTAATTAAGAACAATATTCTGGACTAGGTCCTATGTGGAAATCTAAGATTTCAGAGGTCTAGGACCCTCCAAAAAATGCACAAAATTGTAAATCATTATTATTTTTCTCCTGAGGAGAGGGACTATAATTTTATTAGATTCTCAGTGGTTCTAACACTCTAAAAAAAAAAAAATCTTTATCCTCCCTTGTCTATTATATGAATATAGTTACTCACTGCTTTTAAAAGTTAAAGTGTGGTTTCAGATGCTGTGTTTAAAAGGGGCCATATTGATCTTCTCTCAATAATAGTTATTCTTTCTAAGAAAGAAAATTTTATCAGAATGTATGTTTGAGTTTCAGAGCTTTGATTTTCCCTTCAATCCATGTATTCCAAAAGAATATCAGCTTTTATTTTGATGATCTCAGGATTTGTAGCCACTTGATTCATACATCCAACCTCTCTGCCTTCTGTCTCCATGCTGTGTTCTTAAATCTCCAGATTAGATTCTACAAAATTAAGATACATATTATTTCTCTAGTGGGTCAGAGAAAAAATTGGAGGGATATACCACGTTTGGAAGAGAAATAGAAAACTTGCTATATAATCTTAAAAAATCTTATCATTAAGGTTCTTAAATTCAGCTAGTTTAATCTCAAGACTTTAGCTCCAGTGTTTTAAAATTGGTGTCATCTAGAATGTATAATATATTTTGACCAAAGTATGTTATGTCTACTCAAAATTTTATTTATCACATTCTTTCCCTTACTCCACTGTAAGCAACTTGGCAGAAGAGTCCATGTCTTGTTCAATGTATTTCTTATAGCATGCAAATTTAGCACATTCAGGAGAGAGAGCCTAATTTTTGTTCACTTTATATCTAATTCATAAATACATTTTCAATAATCATTTCATAGCGAGTCACATAATAATAGGAAAAGAGTGTTTAGTACCTCAATCAGAAATGAACAAATCAAGCAGTCAATTATTCAGATTTATTTTACCCCATTTTATGCTTCTTATGCAAGAGTTGCAAACTCAGATTCATTAGTGTGTCCTATGTGATGTTTTATGCATTGAGGATTTAGCAGTAAAGTAAGACAGAAGAGTTTCCTGTTTTTGTGAACTTACTTCTAGTAAAATGGAAACTAAAAAATCTGAATTTTCATATCACATCTTTTGTATTTTATATGCTGGAATTTAAAAAACACAATACACAAAACAAAACACATCTACAGGTTCAAACCAGCCAGGGAATAGACAGATAATTCTAGACTTCTGTAGAAAATGGGGCAGATGATAAGGAAAAAGTCTGTTAAAGGGGCATTAAAAAAGCAGAAAATAAGGGCATACATTAAGGCAGTTCAGATTTAGCCATATTTTGCTTTACAGTTTATTATTTCTGTTTATACCTATGTTGCTCTCTGTGTACCACTGCAAGATTCTAAATCATCTTCTAATTTACATTTACTATAAATACACTCATAAAAGCAGAGAAAAAATACAGAGAAAAAAATATTTTCAAAGGAAAAGGGACTGAAACAATGACATTTTCATTTGTTTACTACACAGTTAACCTAAAAAAAATTCCAATTAAACTAAAATGCCACATTTCAAGTAATTGGAATTTGACTGACTATCTTGTAAAGAGAATTTTTGTGTAAAGAGGAAATGACAGAACTCCACAGACTTACTGTGGAACTTCTAGTTTTATTGTGATTCTCAGACCTATTAAATGGGTGTTATTTATTAGAATTACTAGAAAGGCTATATTATGTCAAATGTTATGTAGAGAATTCTGAAATATTGAACAGATTTATACTGAAGTCCTGGAAAACATGAAAATCCAAAAGGTAAAAGGTTAAAGAATTTTGAGATAGGCTGTTATAAAATTCCATTTGTAGACAAGACTTTAGCCAGCAAGTCATAATTATAGGACATAAAAGTTTAACACTAAATTTTACTTCAATTGAACATGTTGTGGCATTTTTTGTAAGGACTACAGTGCTGTGTATAATTTTTTGGTAGTAAAAGATTGCTTAAGGAGAGAATATGCATTAGGGCTTCTCTGAGGAAGAAAATAACATAAAAAATAAAGTCTGAAAAATTGCTAAGCCTGCAGAAAGCTTGACCTCTGAAACTGATAAGAAAGAACTCCATGATTGGAAATACTATGCCAAGGATTAAACTCTGAACTTTTTAGAAACTTCATAAGTCTATGTCTCAGACCCTGGAGCATAAAGCATTTTGCTTGCATGTAGAAGTAGTCAGCCTTATAGCAAATACCAAACAGGACAGTCATCTTTAAGAGAGTTAATAGAATTCATTCCAACAAAATTGACAGTGTGAAGATTACTTTGACATTGCCAGAGGGAAAGTAACAGCACTCAATATGAAGGTAAATAACAAAGACATTAGTGTGGGTGGGCTGCCGAGAAAGACAGTAGACCCAAATAAAACTGAATTGGGGAGAAAAATTAAGAAGATTGTAAAATTGTGATCAATAGTTGCCCATATAACTGTCTCACAAGAAACTACACTCAGAACAAATCATTAACGTGTCAGAATTCTATGGACCTAACTAAAAATTTCATTCATAAATATATTTGATTTAAAGAAAATCTTACTTTGGATGCTTTATGATTAGATGCATAAAAGTAAAAACTGTATTTTCCAAATGTTATTTACAGTTTAATATATTAAAGGCAAAGAGAGTTTTCTTTACTACTGAGTTGTTTAAGATATACAAATATCAGATAATGTCTCTGCTTGTCTTAATGGCTTTTATAGATTTTCAAAATCTACTATGGTGATGAAATTTATCAGGAAAACCTCAATAAATAATTTAAATAATAGAAGCAAACCAATTTTAAAGGATTTTATGCTCAAGTAATAGTATAATCATGAAATATATCCAGTAAAATACTTAAAAACATGTGTAGTGGATTTTCCTATATCTTACATGAGAAAGGATATACACAAATAAACATATATGTGGATGTGTTCATGTGTATAAAATTGCTAATGATAAAAAAGACCGATGTTTCCTGTGAAAAATAAGGAAAACTGAAACAAACAAAATTGCTCCCATGATCCCCCAAAGGACAAATGCTCCCACTTCCTTAGAACGTGAAAAAAAAACACACAAAAAACATTCCTGCCTTTTATGATTATATATATATATATATATACAGATATATAAGTGCATTTTCTATTACACGTATTTTTCTAATATTTTTCAAACTCACATATGATTTTAAAAGTTCCAAAGGCAAAATATGCCATTATTTTTATCAAAGCATATAGCTACAAATTTAGATTGCCATTCAAACCTAGTCATCTTTAATCTTCACAATCAATGCCAATAGCAATTAAACAAACATTTATGCAATATATAGTATATGCTAAATCTCACACAGAAAATAGCATATAAGACATAGTCTTTAGCTTACAGATTAGTGATGAATGCAAACACCTGAAAGGAATATATAAGTAAAATATGGTAAGGGAAATGATGGAGATAGACCCAGGTTGCTATGGATACCCAAGTGTGTTGGAGAGAGCTGCAGCAGAGCCCAGGCTGAGAATTTCTAGGAAAACTCCCTGGAGGCAGTGATGAATCTTGAGACATAAGTATGAGTTATATAGATGTAGAAGGGAAAAGGACACTTCAGGAAAAACAAATAGGATACATAAAGGCATGTAAATACAAGGAACAAGCAAATTATAATTTTGAATGTAAATTATGTGTCTAGATTGGTGACTGATGCAATTGGAAGGGTTGCAGGGGTCAAGACATGAAAGCTATACTGGAGTCTGGGCATTATCTTTTAGGCAATGTGTGATAACTGCAGAATTTTATGAACAGTCATAGTATGATTAGATTTTTTTCACTGGGAAGATGAATTGGAGGAAACTAAATTACACTAGAGGCATGGAAAAAAATAAATTGCAATTATTCTGGAAGTATGTAAAAGTCAGATCTAGAAATGTGGTATTAGAAAAGGAAAGAGAAGATAGATTGAAAAATATTTATGAGGAACGATGAGGTAGAGTCTTGGTAGTGCTTCTTGATAGACTGGAGTCAAAGGTGCAGTGAAGAAAAGGGAAGACTCTTAGGCTTCTAGCTTATGTGGATAGATGATAGTGCTAATCCAACAACCTAAGAATACAGGAGAAATTTGAGTTGAGGTTTGGATATGTTGGATATTCTGTGTTCAATGTATCCACAGGCTATCGGGTGGAGATAGCCAGGAAGCACTTGGCCATATGGCTTAGAATTAAGCAGAGAAATCTGTTGGAGATGATAGGGAAAAGGAGTTATTGGTATATAAGTGGAAGATAAACTCACAATTTGGATACGGTCAACAAGGGAAGAACTTGATCAAGTGAAAATTAGAGACAATTAGGTAAGGAATTCAGGAGAATAACAAAATTATAAGATGAAGTGAAAGAAGTGCTTGCCAATAAAACTGAGATCTGTACAAAGACATCAGAAGAAAATTAGAAGTGGAGTTCCAAAAACGAAAAGAGTGAATTTAAGGTGAAAGTCAACAGTTAAGGATGACTACAGATATGAAGAGAAAGATAAAGGCAGAAATATCCTCCTGTATTAGTCAATACAAAAGTCATTTGAGGGTGAGCTAAGGACTGTTTGTGTTGGAGGCAAGGAGCCTAAGGGAAATAGCAATGGGCTGGAAAGAGAATGAGGTGGAAAGGACTAAATAAAGACATCAAGAGTCCCTAAGCAACAAAAATGTTATTGTCTCTCTAAATATAATTTAAAAAAAAATTCTGAACCTGAGTTTTCTCAGGGTGAAAACTCTGGTGCTTGTCGGTGAGATATAACATTAGAAACTCTTTTTTTTCCCAGTGTGACCTGCTTTGCTAATCATGTTAGTCTGTCTATAGGTACATATAGTACATAGGTGATGAAAGAGAGAATGAGATTAGACCTCCTTTTCGAAAGCCTTCATTATAAAATGAAAAACAAATTCAAAATAAGTATGGAGAGACTTTTATTAAAAAAGAATTATTGTAGAGTTTTACTATCATAATGTATAGAAATATCAAATCACTATCTTATACACCAAGAGCTAGCATAGTGTTGTAGGTGAGTTATAATTCAAAAGCAAATTCATAGAAAAAGAGATCAGATTTGTGGATACCAGAGTTAGGGTGTGGGAGAGAGCTAGCTGGATGAAAGTGGTTAAAAAGTACAAACTTCTAGTTACAAGATTAACAAGCACTATGATTGTAATGTATAATGTGATGTGTAACACTGCTGTGTTATATATGAAAGTTGTTAAGAGAGTAAATCTTGAGTTCTCATCACAAGGAATTTTTTAAAATTTTTCTTCAATTTTGTATCCATATGATAAGACAGATGTTTACTAAACTCATTATGATGGTCATTTAAAAATGAAAAAGGATTATTGCAGGTGGGGTGGGGCAGGGGGAGGGGACGGCTGCGATAAGGAGAACAGTGTGAAGATAAAATCCTCAAGCACCTGAAGAATTAGGAAAAGGGGATTTTTCTTTTATAGAGAGGAGTACGCAAGGCTGAAAGAACCAGATGTAGGAAAGTGAAATGAAAGGCTGGCCTGGAATGTTGTTCTCTGAGCCCAGCCTATCCTTAGGAGGGGTTGTGTGCTGGCTCCAGGCTGAGGGAGAACCAGAGTTCAAGGACCTAGAGAAAGGAGAGAAACTTGACCAAAGTTTGGTTACAAGCAGTTTATTATGATTGATCAGTGAGGTCAAACAATTCAACTAATCATTTGAGTCAAAGAATGGGAATTTACAGGGTCTGTGTCTGGTCTTTTCATAGGAAAATAAGGAGGCTTATTTAAGGGGTTTTATCTAAGACCTGGTAAGTGACTCTTATCTGAGTCAGATGGTGAAATGTGATTCTTCACAGTGAGCCCGTATAACCAAACACAAAAGGGCAATGGAATTTCTTAACCATCAGGCAAAATTCAACATTTTCAGTTGAAAAAAAAGGTGAAAGGAAATAGGTTAGAGGAAACTTTGTGTTATTTTTAGGATGAAAGAGACTTGAGCACCTGTGGACAAAGGTTAAGAAGCCAGCGACAATAAAGGAGATAAATGAACAAAGGTTCTGGAGAAGGAAGAGAGACTGTGTGACCAAGTTGAGGGTGTTATCCTGATTAATAGGAGGGACTCATATTATCCTCTGATTGTAGAGAAAAATATTCAGAAAGCATTGAAGTTTGAAGAGGGATAACTAGAGAAAGTTGAGCTAGTTTGTTTAATCATTTGATATGATACCACAAAAAATATACAGGTGATAAGTAGGTAGTGGTAAATAAAGGATAAGTAACCTTCCTTCCAAAAACAGTCTTATGCTGTCAAAAGAATCCCATATGTCTTATAACTGAATGGTAAATTTTATCTGAGAAAAACTATAATTTTAAAACTCAGATAAGAGAAGAATGATGATGTGGTGATTATGTGTAGGAGACATCATGACATTGTGAGAATCCCAATCTCAATCTCAGTCTCTCTCTCGGTGCACATGCCTGTATTTTTATCCCCAATATAACATTCTACCACCAGGGCCCTCCATATCTTAATTTCGGTTGTTTTTCTGCAGCTGCCAACTTTGTGTAGTATATTATTTTCTGACCAAGCTGTGTTTAACAGACTCCAACAATAATCCCCTAAATAATCTATTCTCTGAATTTCTCTGACAATTTTTTGATCCTCTCCATCAAAGCGTTACAGAAACCTTTGTTTGGGCCACAATAACTGTAGTAACTGTCTTTTTTCATCAACAAGTCAGGCAACTAGAATTTAAAAATGTCTTAACACTCAGTATAGGTGTGTTTTATTGTAAAGTGCTGTAGGTTCCCAGATAGTTATCCATTTTCACTCATTAACTGTTATCAAAGCCTTTTCCTCCATAAATAAAGGTTGCAGTTTGAAAATGCACCAAATACCTCATATTCTATTATTCCACTTATTCTTAGAGATTTTGTTTTGCTTTGTCTTGTTTCTATTTTTTTTGTAGTAACCTTCAGATTTTTTCTTAGTAACCATGGTGAAACCATTTTTACTCCTCTTCTTAATGCTTTTCTTTTACATGAATCAAAATAGTAATAAAAAGGGAGAGAAGTATAAATGTAATTTTTCTTGTCTTTTGAAGACAGTAAAGGAGCCAAATACAATGTATGTATTTAATATTTTAGTAGTCTTTCTTGAAAGATAATGCAGTATTTAAGCATCCACTACTATAAAAAAGCAAATCTGTACAAAACCTCCTAAACTTGTTTAGATAAGTGTTTTCACAAATACTGATAAATAATAAATTTTATTAATCACTTAAGGGATTTTGTTTGTTTGTTTTAAATTAAAGCACCCTGTGGAGGCAATTTAACAGGATCTTCAGGCTTTATTCTTTCACCAAACTTCCCTCATCCATATCCCCACAGCAGGGACTGTGACTGGACTGTCACCGTCAACGCAGACTATGTTATCTCTTTGGCATTTATCAGGTGAGTTCCTATACATTTCCACATTTTAAAAATCTTTTTGCTCACTTTGCTTTTTAGCATTTACACTAGGCAAATTTTTATTTCTCTATATGATATTTTTTAGTATTTTTTTTTTACCAATTTCAATGTTAATATTTTGTAATAAACAGTTTACAAATCCCCATATAATAGCATAGATGCCAATGTAGTTCTGAAGGCTAATGAGTGAACATCTTTTACCGGTTTCTAGTATAAAGGAGACATGTTAAAGGTTGAGTAGTTTATTGACTCATGAAATGTTATCTCTTTATAACCTTTCCTCCCTCCCTGAACTTACCATCACCTCTTCAAAAAATTATTTTTTTCCTAAATTTAAAGATGAAAAGGCCAGGGACTTCCCTGGTGATCTAGTAGTTAAGACTTCACCTTCCATTTTGGGGGTGTGGATTCAGTCTGTGGTTGGGAAGCGGAGATCCCACATGCCTTGCAGCCAAAAAAACTAAAAAAAAAAAAACCCATATAAAACAGAAGCAGTATTGTAACAAATTCAATAAAGACTTTAAAAATGGTCCACATCAAAAAAAAAAAGATTAAAAGGCCAGTATTTCAAGGAATTTTTTCCCCCATATGTGCATGTACCACTCAAAACCTTTTTGAAGTACCTAAATATCCATATGTGTAGCATCACCGTTGGACTTGGGAAGATACATATTCTGCCTACCATCCTTCCTGGTGGCCTCATTAAATTAAGCTGATAAGAATTTGGTAGATCAGTGTCCTGTAGCTTCTCAGCACAACTGTCTCCTCATGGAACTTTACATGAGGTGTTCCAAAATTTACGTTTGTTGTTTAGCAGTATCAGTTGCAGGGTTAGCTTAGCACTGAGGTAGTGGAGGATGCAGTTTCCTGTGTGGGAAAGAACTGCTGAGTTTGAGCCCCAGCTCTGCCACTGTCATTTGTGTTACCTTGGGTAAGTTATTTATATGAATAAGACTCTGTTTCCTCACATGGAGTTAAACAGCTGTTTCACAAAACCTTGCCTAACTCTTTTCCTTAACATTTCCATGGGAATGTTATCAGCAACTCAAAGAGTTTCTAACTAGAAATGTTCCTAATCTTCAGTGTCCAAGACTGATGTCTCTTGGCTCTAATAACACAACCCCTCCTTCTGCTAGCGTGTCAAAGCTGCTTGGTATTTATGTGAAATATTAAGCTAAAAATTTTTTCTAATATATTGAAACCAGGTTTAAAAAAAAATGAAAAAAGGATAATTCAAACTCATGGAAAATTTAACAAGTATAAATATATGGAATCTTTATTTCTATAATTTGTAGTGATACATTGATAATTAGTAATAAAGCAACAATGATAACCTTGTTAGTTATGTATGCTAGGGCCCAGTTTTAAGACAGTTTCCTGAAGTAAGAACTATTATTCCTATTTTTACCAATAGTTTTTAGTTTACTTAAAAAACTATTCTGGTTAATAACTGAGTGGTAGGAGACTGTATTACATGAAGTGCATGACCAAATGTTGATTTCCAGCTATGTCATTTATTATGCGACCTTAGGGAGATTGATGATGTTTCAGGACCAAAGTAGACTCACTGGGAAAATGGAAATGATAATCTCTTCCTTATACTACAGGATTATTGATAAGACCAAGTTAATATTTATGAAAGTGCTTTGTCAAATAGAACATAGTACTAGAATATACTATCTTTCCAGTTTTTTAGGAAAAATAATCATTATAGATAACATTCTAAAGGTTCCTAGAAAAAGACTGTTTTTTGTTTTATTCTCATTTTCAGAGAAGTTACAAATTAATAGTTTGAATTATTTATTTAGCCCAAAAAGAAATGTACTGAAATCCATTGTTAAGTAGGCTTTTGGCCTTCTAAGGATAATACATATATAGGCTATACATACTATCTCATTTGCAAAGAATTTGTTTCTAGCGATTCTTCCAATCGGAAGTTGTAATTCTCATCAAACCTCAGCTATGAAAGAGGTGACTTTCAGAGAGGTGTGTTTTACCCCAGACTTCTGCTACATTACCAAAATTCCAGCCTCATATGCACTGAAAGGTTTCAAGAGTAATTAACTGAATCAGAAGAGTGAAGATACTAGTAAAACAAAATGTAACAATGTGGTAGTCCGCCAGTTTTCTCATATTTACAGTGTCTGTTATACATGGGCAGTTGGTAACCTCTGCATTATCCCAGTCTTTCTTCACCACTACTTATGCACAAGTAAACTAGCTAGATTCCTCTCCCTTATATGCATACATAAAGGAACTGTGGACAACCTCTATAAATCTAATATATTTGGAAATAGTATCTTTCACCTAAAAAGTTTTTTCTTTAGATGCATAGATGATAAAACTTGACAAAATAGTGTCTCCATGATTGATGTTTAACAATGGCAAGATTTACTGGTTTTATTTTATATCATGAACTTCCTGACTTTTCTTAATGACCCAACTGAGTCCATCCTTTCCTCTGCCACAGTACGAGTTAGGTGATAGACACATGATTACATGTCTTCTGCCTTCTAAGTATGTGGGTTCTATAATCATTATGAGGACAATTCTCATACTTTGAAGGTTATTAGGGCAAGTTTATTATGCAAATTTTGCAATATTCAAATATTGATTGAATAGCCTATATGCTAAAACGTCTTTATTCACACACTAATTTTGATGAAGAGTGTATTAGTTTGATTTGCCTACACTAAGTCCTCAAAGAAGAAAATATATTTACTCTCAGGAAAAAGAATACCAAGTACAATGCACGGTGCTTTGTTTGAGTAATTTAAATGCAAATTTTGTCTCTCCAATTTTTGTTTGAATCTGATATGTAGATTGAATTTTAAAACAGCAAAAATGCTCTCAAATTTTGAAGTTCAAGGCAAATAGTACCATTGACAAAGAAAAAAGAGGTTGCATTTTTATGATGCAAAATATATGGATGAAAAATTTTTTAAATTAGTTATTGTCTTCCACATTTTACTGATATAAAGTAACTAACATAGGATATGTAGCTAACAAGGGCAGAAGCAAGGCTTGAACCTAAAGTCTGACTCCAAATCCTGCATCCTTTCATCAGCTTATAAACTGTTTGCCTTACAGTCATTTGTATTCCCTGTGGACTCAATGCCAACTTAGAAATATTTGAAAATGTCAAGATATCTTTTATCTTCTCCAGTGCTGACTTGATAATTCATATTCAGTGTGCTGTTGCCAGGCGAATTTTCAAATTAGCTTATTTTGACAGGGTCAGTTGTTAATTTTAAAGATATTGATTGAATTAATATATGATTATGTCACTTATGCTTAATACCTTAGTAATAACCATTCCACCTTTTTCTTTTTTCCTCCCTTCCTCCCTCCCGCCTTTCTTCCCTCCCTTCCTCTCTTTCTTTCTTTCCTCCTTTCTTCCTTCCTTCCTTCCTTTCTCTCTTTTTCTTTCTTTCATTTTAGTTTTAGCATAGAACCAAACTATGACTTCCTCTATATATATGATGGACCAGACAGTAATAGCCCTCTGATTGGAAGTTTTCAAGACAGCAAGTTACCAGAGAGAATAGAAAGCAGCTCAAATACCATGCATTTGGCTTTTCGGAGTGATGGATCTGTTAGTTACACCGGATTTCATTTAGAATATAAAGGTAAATGTGAACATTTGATTTTAGCATCATGCTTTAAATTGTGAATATTTTATATAGGAGAATAATGTTATACTGGCCATTGTCAGTGATTAGTTGTATGTGCAATTCTTAATGCAGACTACCTACAATTCATCTTACAAAAGAGCTCTCACTGTAGACTTTTCCTATGCGTGAGAAGGAAATTAGCATTTTCCTAATTACTACCAAAGGAAGTGTATCAGGCTAACAAATAAGCAATTAGTATACTGCAGTAGTTGGCTGAGACCACAAAATATTTCTTAAAAAACAAAGTCATATTTTGGAAGCTGAAGATTCACTCAAATATCAAGTATTCAGAGACTACTCTCAGTGATGAGGAGAATACTCACAAAGTATAATGCAAAGTATTTTGACAATTGTTTCAGAAAATGTTTAAAAATATTTAAATATGTTGATATTCAGAATAGGGTGAATAGAATATTGTGATGATTATAATATTTTAGAATATTTTTGCAAGTATTTGAATGAACCAGTTCTACAATGCATATGGGTATTTATAAGCATATTTTTCTTAAGTTTTATATTCAGTGACTGCAAGGACAAATTAGATCTTAGTTGTTTAAAGTTAAAACTTATTTTTCAATAGTAGAGTCCATAAAGAACATACTGATAAGGGATCATTTGAGTTCTGAAAATGCATGCTTTGAATTTATTACTTACTGCTTGGATTTTCTTTTTTTTTTTTTTTTTTGTTATGAAATATTTTCAATAGCTAAAAATTATACAGAATAGTAAAACAAACTTCAAGGCATTTATTATCCAACTTGACACACCTTAACATGGTGCCATATTTGCTTCATATCTTGTTATTCTTGTTTTAAGAAATATAATTTTATATATACAATTGAAACTCCTTCTGAATTTGCACTGGGAAGAGGGGTTTGTTTCTTCAGGATTATCAAAAGAAGTCAAGATAAATTTCACAACTTCCCATGGCATGCATATCATGGGTTAAGGAAGGCTTTTTTAGGGAAAGGAAAAACAAGTCAGCAGAACACAGATATTTGGAGTCCTTCAATATCTCTGTCATTACTTGGAAGTGCTTGCCAGGGCAAGGAATCTGTTCAACACTGACATGGTATGCATTTCATTCTGGCTGGAAAGACTGAACCCTCTATAGATCTCTCATGTTACAGAGTAAAGTAAGAAAATGGCCTTGTCAGTGGGAGAATATACGAGCTATTTGGTACCAAACAGTAAAGATTTAGGGTGCCAGCTATTTATTGGGGTTGTCTGAAAATGCTAGATGCTCCAAATCAGGGAATCATGGAGAAGCTTAGACCTTGTGACTATGGGTTAGGAAGCATTGGTCTTTTGGAGAGCTGAACTTGAGCAATATGCCAAACTCTCCCACTGGAAGAGGCTCTCCATACCATACACCAGGATGCAACTAACTGGCTATCCAGACAAATCATAATGAGCAGTCAAGGTCATTTTCAGGCACTCCTGTTCCTTTCGTGACAGTAACCTCCTAATCCTGAATTTGGTGCTTATCTTTGCCACATGTGTATGCTTGTACATATTTTTATATTTTCTGTTATGTATACTTCTTTCATCCTATTTTCATTAAAAAAATTTTCATCATGTACATATACTTGTGAAAATTGATTTTTCCCTTTACATTGTTTTTGAGATATATCAGTGATAGAGACATGTAGATTTAGTTCATTAATTGCTTTATGATATTCCATTGCATGACTGTACAACAGGCAATTTATAAATTTTTCTGACAGACACGTATGTTGTTTCAGTTTTCCACTATGAACCATGATGAAATGACCGTTCTTTTGCATGTTTTCTTGAACATATCTGTGAGAGTCTCTCTAACATATCTGTATACCTAGGAGTAGGATTACTGGATCAAAGGCTATGAACCTCTTGAATCTACTAAACATCCCCTAATTACTCTCAGAAGAGGTTATACCAGTTTATATTCTCAACAGCAGAGAAAGCATTTCAGAAACTATAAAATTATACTATTTTAGGTGTATATACAATATAATTATTTAATAAATGTATATATTGCAAAATGATTACCATAATAAGCCTAGGTAACATCATTATCACGTATAGTTACAATTTTTTTTCTTATAATAAGAACTTTTAAGATCTATTCCATTAGCAACTTTCAAATATAGAATACATAGAGTATTAAGTACAGTCACCATGCTGTATATTACATCCTCAGGACTTACTAATAACTAAAAGTTTGTACCTGACAGAGAGGAAAAAATTTTCCTCTGCTCTTCTAGATTTTTCTAGCTGGTCTAAGAATTAAATTAACATGAGACAGATTAACAGGAGAAAGTCAAACAAAGTTAAATAACGTATACATAGGAGACACTTAGGAAAACTGAGTAACTTGCCAAAATGGCTGAAACCCCCACCTTAAATACATCTTCAGCTAGAGACAAAAGAAGATATTGGGAGTAGTGGTTTGGAACTTTAAAGAAGAGGAAGGCAATTCATGCTGATGGAAAAGCAAATGTTTGATAAATAAATGTTTGCTGAGCTATGCAGAGACAGGGGATAAAGAGTAGACGCTGCTCTCTAGGTCTTTCAGAGTTTTTCCCACTGCACCTAGCCTATATTCTTTGCAGATATGACCAGTCATAACTGTATTCTAGAAACACACACTTTAGCTAAATTCTTTAGGCAGCTAAAGGGGAGGTAAAAAGACTTTCTGAGTCTTCTGTTTCTTGAAAGTAATCAGCCAAGATTAATACTCATGCTAAAAGACACATTTTTGGGTGGTAAATTTTGCTCCCTTGATACCCTTTGATCACCTTCATCCTTTTCAACCATATTCCTGTCCCCTGGCCTCTGACAGCCATCAATCTGTTCTCTGTATGAGTTTGGTTTCCCTTTTTAGATTCCAATTTATGAGTACAGTATATGCTTTTCTCTGTCCAAATTATTTCACTTAGCAAAACATTCTCAAGATCCATTCATATTGTCCCAAATGGCAGGATTCCTTCTTTTTCATGGCTAAATAATATTCCATTGTATTTATGTATACCATATTTTCTTTATTCATTCATCCATTGATGGACACTTAAGTACTTTTCATATCTTGGCTATTACAAATAATGATACAATGAACTTGAGGATGCAGATAAGTTTTTGAGATAGTGATTTCAAGAAACTCCACATTTTTGAAAAACCAGTGCTCTTGTCACACTTACATTGTCAATCTCATGGGTGTTAAGTGTTACCTCATTATTTTTTTGCCTTTCCCTACTTCCTATTAAATTGAGCATCTTTTTTCCTATTTTGCATACTGAAGTTTCCATTTTGTAGAATGTGTATTCCTATCATGCATGCTTTTCTAATCAGTTGCTTCTTTCTTTATTTATAGGAAATCTTTTTTTTGTATTGCATATGTTAATCATCTATCTGTTATCTATGTTGTAGTAAACAATCTTACCATCTTTGGCAAGGGTTTCACTTTATTTCTTTTGCTGTACAAATATTTAAAAAAATCAATATCAATAGTTAATCTTTGCTTTTCTTCATGGTCTGTGATTTTTATGCCTTAATTAAAAAGTCCTTCCTTATTAAAAGATCATAAAAGCAGTTTCCTAAACTTTTTCTAAAGTTTTAAAGCTTTGCTTTTCACTTTTAATCTCTCTTATTTATGTGGAGTTTATTTTTGTATAAGTGAGAAATCCACAATGTTACTGCTGTCAGATATTGAGTTTCTATATAACCGCTTGTGAATTTTCTCTTCTGTTCCACTGGCCCATTTTTTCCCAGGCCAAGTCTTCAGTCCAAGATTTCTTTGAATTTTTCTGCTATAGCTTTAAAGTAAGACATGGTATGAGGTAGGCAGAGTACACTACCTTAATACTTCTTCAAGATTGTCTTGGTGTTTATTAATGGCTTTGAACTTTTATTTAGATTTTAGAATTAAGCCTGTTCCATCTGTTCAATTAGATTGGAACTGTATTGAGTTTATAAATTATTTGGGAATAAATTGAAGTATGTATGATGTTTAATTTTCCCATCTATTAATATGGCATATTTCTCAATTTACTTATGTCTTATTCAGTGTCTTTCAATAATTTTTAAAATAAAAGTTTTCTCATCTTAAATGTCTTGTGGTTTCCATTGTAAATAAGTGCTATTTTTGTTATTAGATTTTACTGGTTATTGCTAATAATAAGGCCACAGTATATTTTTGCAGTTACTTAATATCTAGCAAACTTGCTTAACTCTTTCATTCTTTCATTAGCTACCATAATTTTTCTGTAGAGTTTTTTTTTATTTTTATTTTCTATGAAAACAGTGACAGCTATGTTTCTTTCTGGTCTGTACATGCTTTCTCGCCTCCTACTCTGGGTAGAACTAGCAGTACCAGGTCAAATTGAAACAGTGATAGCCACTATTCTGTGTCATTGCTAATTTTAAAGAGAATAAATATAATGTTTCGCCTTTAACCATGACATTTGCAATTGGTTAGGGGCAATGTTTAATGAGGACTAATATTTTTTAACTCATTGTTTTCAGGGACATTTCAAAGTTATTACATATAAAAATAATTTGCCTCTATGAGTGAAGAAGTTTTAGCACAACATGGTTAAACAGTTTGTCCAAAATCATATGGCAGAGCTAAGATTTGATTCAGAGTGGGCTCCAGAGAACAACTTATCAAAATTTTATACTTCCTGGAGATGTACTTTATCAATTATGGGAAGTTCCCCTCTATTCTTGGTTTACTAAAACTTTTTTAATTATAAAGGGATTGAATTTTATCAACTACATTTTCATCAGCTATTGAAAATATCACATGATTTTTCTTTGTGAAGCTCTTAATGTTGTAAATTATTTTTTTGTTTTGTTTTTAACATTAAAACATCTTTACATTCATGGTATAAAACCAGTCTGTTCATTATTTTCTGTTTGTTTTTAATATTTCTGCTGATTAGAGTATACTAACATATTAAATTTCTGTTAAAAAATGTATTATCATTGATCTATTACCATGAGATTAATCTATAATTTTTCTTCCTTATAGTGTCCATATTTAGTTTTGACCAAGATTGCACAACTGCCTAACTTTGAGAACATTCTCAATAAACTAAAATAGTTTGTGTAAGATAGGGATCATCTGTTTCTTAAACATTTGCTAGAACTTCACTGTAAAACTATGGACTTGATGATCTGAGGAAGTAGAATTTTAGTTGTCATAAATCTATTCAGGTTTTTCTACTTCATCTTAGATTTTTGAAAATCTTTTCCTAAAAACTAGTTATTTTCATCCAAGTTTTTAAATGTATAGACATAAAAATGTTCAGTGTTCTCTTACTTTATCTGCTGCTATATTTTTTTAATTAACATTGCTTAGTATTTTTGTTAATATTGCTTTTACCTATTATTTATTCTTTTCTGTTTTCTCTAGATTTGCATTTATTTTTCCAATTTATTGAAATAGCTTATTAATTTTCAGATTTTTTTTCTCTTCTAATATGCTCTTTGGGGGCTATAAATTTTCCTCTAAGTACCACTTTAGTTGCTTTGCAAATGTCTGCATATGTAGAGATTTATTATTATACAATTCAAAATTTGTTCTAATTGTACTGCATTTTGATTTTATTTCTCTGATCTATATTTAATTATGGATTTCTAATTTATTTGCACTGTGATCACATATATATGATTCCACTTCTTGGTATATCTTAAGATTTGTTTTGTGGCCTCTTATATGGTCAGTTTTTATGCATCTTCCCTCTGTGCTTGCAGAAGAGTGTCATTTAATTTATGGGTGCAGTTTCTTATGTATACTCACTAAATCAAGCTCTCTATTTCTCAAATACTTATGCCCTTGTCATTTTTTAAAAATGTGCTTGGCCTAGCAATTATTGAAATAGTTGGGGAAATCTATTATAATTCTTAATTTTTCATTTTTTTCTTAAAATTGTGATGATTTTTGTTTTATATGAGAACCTATTTTCAGGTACATATATATTGTATTTGTCTCATTTTTTTGATGTATTGAGTTTATGTATATTTACTTGCTTTTTATTTTGAGCTTTCTACTCCTTTTGCTTTTTCCATCCTAGTATCAAATTTTTTTGCTTTTATCAGTCATATCATTACCTGATACTTTATTGTTCATTTATTTCCTTATTTATTTATTATACACACTCCCATTTATTCCACTAAATCCCTACACATATACTAAAATACAAGCTTCTTAATAGCAAGAACTCAGTTTATTTACCACTGTACAATGCGTGCTTTAGAATAATGCCTACACATGGTAATTGTTTGATAATTATTTAACTGATTGATTTTGAGTTGCTTAAAGAGGTGTTTTCTATTTTAAATCAAGACATAATTAGAATCATAATATTGAAGAAAGAAAGAAAGAAAGAAAAAGAAAGAAAGGAAGGAAGAAGGAAAGGGAGAGAGGGAGGGAGGGAAGGAGGGAGGAGAGGGGAGGGGGAGAGGGAGGGGAGGGATGAAGGGAGGAAGGGAGAGAGACAGAGAGAGAGAGAAGAAAGTAAGCAAGTCAGTAAACTTAGGTTCTATTGTGAATTAGTATTTAGTAAAACATTTCCAGAGATCCATAGGATAACAGACACAGGAAGAATGTGACAAATACTACCATATTCAGGGCAGATGGTGCTAATTTTTTTATAGCATTCTTTCTCATGGAAACTGGACTTGACTTCACAATCCTTTCTCTACATAACATTCCAGGTAGCCATTATTAAATCCATGTAATTTAACACTTGAGATAAAACCTACTTGCTATATCTCAGCTAAATGTATTTCCCTTCCTATTTCCCGTCTTGATCAATTTCTATGTCCCATTATTTCCAAAAAGTTAAGATTTATGCTGCCATAGGGAAGGTGCCACCAATGCAATTTTTTTTTAAAAAAAAGGACAATATTAATTACTTATGTGCTTTAGGTACAATGATTATCTCTTTCAATACAGTATCTCCGTCTTTCCCATTAGCAGACACACTTATAAATGCAACAAAAAAACTAACAGCATTATAAGTACTGCTATCCCTATTTTACAAATGACAAAATTGAGAATCAGATTTTAAATTCATTTTAGCCAGATTCTTAAAATGAATTGCATAAGATGACAAATTATTACTATCAATAAGAGTAAAGGCATATAAAAATATGAGTACAGGCAGAGAAATACATAAGCATTCCATGAACCGTAATTGTTCTCCTTGGACCCTACAACTACCCTATAACAACCCCACCATCCTCAGCTACTACACCAGTGCCCACTTACACACAGTTCCATGAGGTCGTATTTTTATACTCCAAATGATATTTCTTTACAATGTTAGTACTGAGTTTATGATACTCCCCAAATCCAACCTAATTAATTTTCTGGACTGGCGCTCAAAATTCTCATCTGTAGGAAAATTCCATCCCCCACTGAGGGTTTCCAGGATTTGTCTTTTTGTATCAGCCTCCCTACTTTCTATTCTTATTTCAAAACATGTTACCTCTTTAATTGCCTAGTTTATTAAAGCTAATAAAGTGGTATTTCTGTTTATTTCTGCCATAGGCAAACAAACGTCAGAATTTTCAAAATAAATTGTGCACCCCCAAAATGAATCAACATATAACTGGAGGTCCTGGATAGTAAAAACTATTCCTCTGTCATTTGTAATTCATGTTATATACCTTGACTTAAGCATGTTGATTTCTGTTAGCACTGAAAAAGTAAAGCTTTTAAGTCCTGATTTGCACTAAATAATGATATTAGTAGGTATTTACTTAAAAAGCCACGGGTCCAGCACCTACCTCTATTAGAGCTCACACTAGAGTACAGTTGCCATTGCTTGTGTTCATACCTATATATTCATCTCCCTCTTGAAGATAGACATTGAATCTTATTTTAGTAGTTATGCAAACAAAGCATTTGAGCAATGAACAAATGCTATAGTCAAACACTGCAAATACACAAGCTTGCTAACATGGATTCTGAAAGAATTAGCACTTTATATTTACATAAAGTAAATGGTGAATTTCCTCAAGTGTTATAGACAATAGTAAAATGGAGCAAAGAAGTAGATGCTTGAAGATAAGAGGAGATGTTTTGCTAACTTGAAGGAAAACAATGTCCCCAAAGAGTTTAAATCAGTCTAATCTCAATGTAATTTCAATGAGATACAATATTAACAAATTTATACTTGGATACATATTTTAGTTTAAACGATGATCTCTGTTGCATTGGTTTTGTATTAAGGCTATTTTAAATTATGTTAATAAATATATTTTAAATATTTATAAATATAATATTTAATAAATGTGACTCATAATAGTGATTTTTATATTATTTTAACAAAATATATTATTTACATGAAGGAGAGAGAAGTTTTGTGCTACTGAAGGGGACCTCCTGGCAGCTGGTGTTTTAGCTGATAGGTGATATCAATTTATAAGCACCAAAACTCTACAGTGGAAGACTTATGAAAAGTTGTTTATATAGGGCATATATAAACAACCTTTGGCATAAGTTAGCCACCTACTCCAAGAACCTTAAAGTATCATAAATTACTTTCTAAATTAATGTATCAATTTAAAGTAAGGCATATCTTTTCACAGAGCAACCTATTACATTTCAGCTTTACCCTGAGCAATTGTTTAATTTCCATTTCAGCAATATTTCCAAAATAAAAGAGATACCTGTGTGACTTATATTTATTTTCAAAAAGCACCTTGGGAAATCAGGCCTTTGTGAACTATAGGTTTTCCGATAGAGAGTCTCTTGGGACTTTTGATCGTGAGGGAACTACATTGTATACACAGCTTGAAGGGAGTTTAGCTCTTAGTTGCTGGACTCATGCTAGCAGGTATATGCCCATCTATACTATTCTGGAAATAAAAGGTAGTTAAATATTATATACTCTGGTCACTTCTCAAAAATAAAAATAATGTATAACTGATTATCCACAGAACAACACTATTCGTAATAATGGTCCCTTCCTAAGTGTATACCTATATGTGGAAATAAACTTTGAAGTTTATTAAAGACTAAACTTTAACAATAAAAATATTTATGGTTCTTATTAGCCCAGAAAAATATATATATTTATAAATAAATCATTAAGTATGAATTGAACAAACATTATTTAGTTATTGTCATGCCTGATGCAAAGTATGATAAAAACTTTATAATTATATAGTTATTATGCTTATTATAATAACATCTGTATGTCTTCATTAATAAAATGAAAACAGGAGCATAGTAAAGCTTTTTTTCCCATTGCATCTTCTTCAAGACACATTTTCCAGCTCTCTGATGTCAAACTTTTTCATTAACATAAGCATTTACAATACTTTAATTTCATGTGGAAAAAATTCTGAAAAATAATTGTTTTGTAAAAATGAAAAACAAAATCCATAGCTGAGTTATAAGCTCTGTTGCTTATGATCACTTCTATCTTCTGGCAGACATCTAGTATGCTTTATTTGAAGAATATAAGATAAGGGACTCTTTTACCTAGGATCTATTCAGTAGGCAAACTACTATTATTTATAAAATTTATTCCTTAAAATGAGTTATTCATGAAAATAAATTATTTTGTTAAATTAATTATTATTAAAATACTATGACTAGTCTGCATCACATTTTCTTTTTCAAAAACTGAAATCATCTTCCATCTGCTTCCTAGACCTTTATTATAAGGATTCTCCAGATGTTCTCAAGATTTCCAGATGTAATTGCTATGGCATACAGGGAAAAAAACAAGGGCAGTATTATTCATAGAAAGCTATTCACCAAGGATTTAAAGCAGTATGTAAACATAATAATGAGATAAATGAATCCTCTCAAAATGAGGCTAACAATATAAAATTGTTGCAGAGGCAGTATTTTTAATTTGTCAGTCATGTTTCCCTTTCCTCAGAAAGTAGGAGGTTTGCATTATAGATTCACTGATATGTCACTGAAAATTTGGGGAAAACTTTAAAGAAGGAAAGAAGCTAACTTTTCAAAAGATGAATGTTAGGCAGTTAGACCTGTCAAAGAGATTAATCCTTTTAAATAGTAATTTCAATCCTCCGTTTTCCCTCAGGGGATTTAATTCAATTTCATAAAGGACAGCGATAAATGCTAGGTTGCTGTTCTACCTAAAAATTACATTGTGTTTTCCTGCTTATTTAAGAAAAGGATCAATGTAAGGTTTTATTCCTAAAAATTAAACAACCTACCTCAGCAATACTAAAGCCATGTTCTTAGTGACCAAAGAACCTACTGATTCTTTCCTTAAAATAGTGTAGTATGAATATTTTATCTGCGAAGAAATATAATTGCTTGGGCTGGGATGCAATTTTTTATTGAAATCTGAATGTATGGGACACAAGTGTCTTGCACTGTGTGTGTATGTGCATGTATACACGCCTTTGGGAGATCCAGTTATTTAGTTTTGGAGTGAAGGTCAGAAATCAGGTTTGTCTGATTTACAGTCTACAGTACAACTCTCGCCTTCATGTCTCTCATCTCCCTTTCACCTAGACTGCTCATTGTCCCTTAATGCTCAGTTTAGATGTCAGTTCTTCAGGAAAGTTCTGAATGTTTCTCCTTATGCATACACATCACAATCACAAGCACTTATTTAATGTAATTATTTTCTTAATAGATTGTAAAAGCCATGAGGCCTAGAATATTCTTTTCATTGTCCACTCTTCTATTTCTGGTGTTAGTTGGATAATGGGCTCTTAAATATTTTCTGAAAAGAAGGAGTGAAGGAAAGGATGTGGACCTTTTTCATTCCTCTGGTATTCTATTCAACTTGTTTAAATGTTTGGTTCCACCATTTCCTCTTTAGTTGAATTCAGAGAAATCTTGTGAAGTATTTTTCCTAAAACATAAATTTCTCATCATTTCCTATAAATATTGAAGCACTTTGAAGTCTACAAATTTTAATGAATGAAATAGAAAATGTTTTTCTGTTACAAATTAATCAGATTTTGCTTTAACAGTATGATTTCTGTAATGGCAGAACACAAAGGTATTGTTGACTTAAATTCCAATGATTGCAAGAGTTATATCCAAAGATACACCCGCTTCCTGAATTTTTGTTGACATAAGATTAATCCTGATGTAGAAAGTCACATTTGTTAGCTTGAATTTGTGACAACCCTTACATTGCACATCTCTATTATTTCCTAAGTAATCACAATAATAATAAAATGGAAATACTAAGGCATTAATTACCCAGATCTGTTAACAACACAGTGTTCTACTACTTAGTTACCAAAATGGGTGAACTAATCTATTGCTCTATGTATTTTCAAAATATTTTGTCAGTCTCTCTAGCTACTGCCTGAGTCCACAGAAAACAGTTCTTTGTTGTGAATGGACTTTACTTTTCAATTTGTCTGATACTATTAGCTTTGAAAGTTCTTGTCTTTGACATAGACTCTGTCCAAAAAGATCATGATCAAGATTTTGTTGCTATGTTATAATGGGGATACCTCTCACAGAAATGTGGGGAATGAGGTAGGTTAAGAGAAATGGTTTCAGGGCAGAGACGTAGAGTCTTTTACTTTCTTCCTGGTGGTGAACTGAGGTCAACATAGGCAGTAGGACCTTATTCCATGTGACTGACCTTATCCAGAGTCTTGCTCGGCTGAACCTGCTTCTTGTTGGTTCAATATTTCTTATTAAGAAGAGCTTGAAGTATGGAGCTTGAAGTTATTTAAAATACTAAGTCATTTTACGTTTCCATTTTATTAATGGGATGTTGCAATCGGTTGTAAACTAATAAACTTATAAAGTGATTGGCACAGACTCCTTGAACAAAAACTGCACACAGTTAAGTACAAAAAGTATCTAATTTGGAGACTTAAAGTTTTTGCTATAGTCATAACAATGGCTTTTACATTGAAAGACTGATGGGAACTCTACATATATTAATTCTTTTATAAAACCTGACTCAAATCAGTGTACTCTCCATTTTATTGCCTTACCTGAATCAGTCCTGTTGGGTTGGTAGTAGACTTTTTTATATACCCAAATTTGATTTAAAAGTAAACTCTAGTTATTAAGCACGTTTAAAAAGAAATCCAGAAGCACATTTTTTCTGCACAAACCAATTACAAAGTTCAAAAGTGTTTCTTATGCTTTAAGACTCAGTTTTTAACTTTGTAAACCACATCTGAGAGACTTGGCACTTCTGCATTATTGTGTTTAATTTCTTTCTCTCTCTCTCTCTCTTTTGTTTTTTCTATTTTGGTTAAGAGTACAGTAGAAAAAAAATTTCTGGCATTCTTGTTCACTTGGTTACATTTGTATAAAGTTCTGATTGCTGGGTGCTCAGATAACAAGTGACAAGGCAGAATTCTTTAAAGCATTAAAGTTCCTTAAATCTAAGGTTAAATCTTGAATACATTATTGAATTCTTTAATAATACACTCATTCCATGTGACTGACCTTATGGGTCAGTCACATGGAATGAGTGTGATTATTTGGGGGAAGATCTTTTAAATAATGAAATATTAAATAAAGAAATGTTCTCCTTTTCCAAAATAATTCGTTTAAAATACTTATGCATAGATTATAGCACATAGTTTATAATAAAATCCAGATACTAATTTTAATAAGACCAGTGAAGAATTTTATCCTTTTACTAATCAATATGAATTAGCAAAACTTCAGTTATGGTTAAAGGCTATTTTGTACTTTGAGCTCTCAAACAGAGGCAGAAAGTGTGTTGGCACTTTCTGTTTATTTAGAGGTAGAAATGAAGAAATATTAAAGGTTTCATAGAATATAGTATTTTAAAATAAATCATTTTATATCAATTTATATGTTGTTTTACAGCAAAACTCCGAGAGTCCTGCTTTGATCCTGGCAATATAATGAATGGTACCAGACTTGGAATGGATTATAAATTAGGGTCAACAGTCACCTATTACTGTGATGCTGGTTACGTTCTTCAAGGTTATTCAACTCTTACCTGTATCATGGGAGATGATGGAAGACCTGGATGGAACAGAGCCTTACCAAGTTGTCATGGTAAGAAAATACTTTTTGGCTGAATTTTTGTTATTCAAAAGAATCAAGACATGTTTAAAGCCACTTATTTTTTTAAAAATCAACCATTTAACACACAATCTGCAAGTGTGGTATAGGCAATGCAGGAACTTTATCAAGGATTTTTAAACTGGATTCTGTAAAGAAGTGATTTTGGAAAAGTGTTCATATTCCCAGGTGCCTCTAAAGCAATGTGCACATTATAGTAGGCCAGCTCTTTGAAAGCAGGGATATTGCCTGTTCTGTTTATTTGTGTGCCCTCAGGTTTTAAAGGAATACCTGAAACTTCAGGTACTCAGGAAATATTGACTGAGTAAATGAGAAACAAACACACTGAAACTGACATTTCAACAAAAGTAGATAAATGCAATAACAAATATTATCAAAAATCAGTGATAAATCTTTATCTGAAATAGGGATATAGAAAAATATACATTTCTCCCAAGAATTAGGTTGTCTAAAAGTGGTGACCAAATCAGAGCTACTCAGGCAGCTCCAGCAGCATGAGGAAGACCCAAGGGCACAAAAAGATGGAGAAAAACCTAAAATTAGTTTCGGTAACATAATATCAGATTTGAAAGTTGCCAGATCTGCCACAGCTACAATTATGCTGAAGAATCTGACAATGATCATAGCCAGGAGAAGATCACTTATCTTAGGAAAAAATCTTAGGAAAAGAAATATTCAAGAAGAGACTTAATATGTTTGAGATTAAAGCAGTTAAAAGAGGCACCTGAAACAGAAAATCACCTTCACTTAGAATATGGAATTTGCTAAGCAGTTAGCCACAGTAAATGAACAGACCTTTCAGAATGGATTTGAAGAGATGACCTAGCAGACAAAGACGGGAAACTGTGGGAGTCCCCAATTAATAGTGAAGCAGGTCTTAATGTTGATGGTTCAGAAATTCATGGATACATGTTTCTGAATAAATAATTGGAGGATTTTCCAAAATAAGGGCCAGTCTGCCACTTCATAAAGCTGGTTTCCTTGTGGCCTTTCCAAAAACCCATATCCGAGTGTTAAACAAAGGTGGAACACAGAGTGGTTTAAAAATTATTTTAATGAAAATAGGTCATTCTCACAGAAAGTTACATATAACTCAGTTGCAATCCTTGGAAATTTTAATTTCAAGCTCTTGGAGAAGAGTACTGTAACTAAAATTAATTTTACTAGTAAAAGCATAATACCGCATGTTCAAAAATCACATACTTTTAACTTTTTTTTGAATAGAAAACCAATTTTTTTTTCATTTTGAAGCTGAAATGTGCAATATATCAAAATTAAGCATTTTGACAAATCTAAAAGTCGTGTGACATTAAAAATTGTATTGAATCCTCAAGTCTTTGGCTTTTCATTTATATGTCTTTTTAATTGAAATCCCATTGCAATCTACTTTGCTAATGAGCACTGTCATTTTATTAGTGGTCTCACTGTTGCTGATGGTGAATAATTAAGTATTGATTTTGTGCCGAATGCCCTTATTCTGATTAGTTTTTACGGTGAGATAGTTAAATCATTTCAATCTTTGTTTTTCTTTTTTTCTTTTTTTTCTTTAGTGCTTTTATTTATTTATTTATTTATTTATTTATTTTAACTTTTATTGGAGTATAGTTGATTTACAATGTTGTGTTAGTTTCAGGTGTACAGCAAAGTGAATCAGTTATACATATACACACATCTACTCTTTTTTAGATTTTTTTCCCATATAGGCCATTACAGAGTATTGAGTAGAGTTCCCTGTGCTGTACAGTAGGTCCTTATTAGCTATCTATTAATATATAGTAGTGTGTATATGTCAATCCCAATCTCCCAATTTATCCCTCCCCCCACTTACCACCTGGTAATCATAAGTTTGTTTTCTACATCTGTGACTCTATTTCTGTTTTGTAAATAATTTCATTTGTACCCTTTTTTTTAGATTCCACATATAAGTGATATATTTTTCTTTCTTTTATAACTGTTTATTTTTGAAGATAGAGATACAGTGAAAAATACAGTGTAGTAAGGACAAACAATGGTATCACCATGGGAAGTTACCACAAACTCCCTAGTCAGTTGAGTGATCCTAATGCATTGTACAAAACTGACATGGGAATGACATCATCCAGGGCAGATTTTCTAAACCATGGGTCACCACCAGTGAGTCATAAAATCAATTCACTGGATTGTGACCAGCATTTTTATAAATGATATAAACTTGAATAAAATAAAATAAAAGATAAAGCCAAAAACATTATAATTCAAAGAACATAGTAAGGTTACTGATTTGTGGAACTATTTTTAGTTATATATTCAGAGATAAAGTACAATAAATATATATATACACACACCCATATTTGTGTGTGTATGCATGTAGATGTTTATATATATGTTTACAATCATATAAAGTATATATATTACTGTGAATTACAATGGAACAAGAAAAACCACCAACTCTGATCTGATGATTAAAAGTTTGGATTTTTGTTGTCTAATACACATGGAAATTTTTCTTAGTAGTATAATATATTCACCCATTTGAATTATATGTGTGTTATTTCTGACTAACACAAGTCACATAATCTCTCTAAGCTTATTGTCTCTCATTTGTAAACAGAGCTAATTGAAATCTTTACTTCAAAATGTTGTTATAAGAAATTAAGGAAAGGTAGGTGTCTACTAAATCATCATTCTCTTAATATCAGAACAATTGGTTAATTCTTGACTTGAATTATTTCATCTATCAAAAGATAAAGGGAATAAAAAGAGAAATAATTACTTTGGATTTAATCCTGCCAAAGAGAAAAAAATAGTTGATGACATGGGAGTTTACAGGAAATGTAAGAGAAAGAGTGATTTATTATCTTAGAATTTAGAGCCATACAAAAGGGGAATCTGTTTACAGGCAGAAATGAATACTAAACTTAGAAAAGCACTTTTCAAAATGTACTGTCAGTGAACATTAAGAAATCAAGGGAAATTTCCAGGAGGCAGACAAGAAATAACCAAAAATCTGATGGAGAAAACTCAAAGGATACAGAGAACTACAGATCAAAAAGATAAGTGTTAAACACTGGAATAAATGATTAAATAGGTGGATTTCAGTGACTTAGGTGGGAAAGGCAGGAGCACCAAAATATGTAGCATTCATAAAGAATAGGCTCGCCTAAAATAATCCTGTTTCTTTCCAATATTTCCAATGTTTCATGGGTCATTATACCCCAGTTAAGTATACTTCATGCTGATTGAACAGTCATATCTACAGACAATTTGGAGGGAAGGAGAGACCTGAGTTCATGTCCTTTTACTATATCTATAACCTGAGGCAAGCTGAGCCTCAATTTTTAAATCTTTAATGCCAGATAATAGTTATTTATTTATTTATTTTTTATTTATTTACTGGCTGCATTGGGTCTTTGTTGCTGCACATGGGTTTTCCCTAGTTGTGGTGAGCGGGGGCTACTCTTCCTTGCAGTGCACAGGCTTCTCATTGTGGGGGGTGGCTTCTCTTGTTACGGAGCATGGGCTCTAGGTGGGCAGGCTTCAGTAGTTGCAGCACGTAGGCTCAGTAGTTGTGGCTGCACGAGCTTAGTTGCTCTGCCGCATGTGGAATCTTCCCAGACCAGGGGTTGAACCTGTGCTTCCTGCATTGGCAGGCAGATTCTTAACCACTGCACCACCAGGGAATAATAGTTATTATTATTTTTATTATTTTGTATTAGTTTTTATTATTTGTTATTATTATTATTATTATCATCACCCTAGATAATAGTTATTAACTCAATAGGTTATTGTGAAGATTCCATTATTAATCACAATACATACAGAGGGCCTAGTAAAATTCCCAGCAAATACTGGTATATTAATACATGTGATTTTTAACACAGTGTTCCAAAAGAATCATAACACTGGAAAACACGCATTGCATTTTGCATTGTGTGTTATTTTTAGTTGATCCAGTACATTTTTGTCATTTTAATATTAATTAAATCTAATTTATTAATGTTATCATTTGAATACACATTCACTCATTCCTGAAAATAGCACAATAGTTGAGTATTTTAAAATTTCTTAAGAGAGAATAATTCTTACCATTACTTAAGCTGGATATCACTAGACTTTTAGCCATAATGCCAAGGTATAAAAATCAATTAAAAGTTATTCAATGCATGCTTTATGCTATTAGAAAAAAATTAATATACATTCATGTTAAAAATACAACCATCACTGATAATTTCTAGTATAGTGGAGAGGAAATGAAAGTCCATTTTTTTAGAATTAGATATATTTAACTCTAAAAAAAGGATTTGAAAAGAAGGAAAAAGCCTGGGTCAACTATGTGACCTTGTTCAATTTATTTATTTTGCATATCTAAGCATGAGATAATATTATGTAATTTGCAAGTTTGTTGGGAAAATTATATTAAATAACTTAAAGTGTTCAGTCCTGTGGCTGTTACTGTTACATACTAAGCAGAGCTTAATACATTTTAGTTTCTTGTTCAGGTTTGTATGTATCTATTTGTTTTCCCTTGTAGTGATTATACAAAAATCAAAAATATACAGGACTGGCTGACTTTCAGATTTAATAAATTAACACTTTAAAAGTCAAAATTAGCTTGTAAAGCATGTGCAATAGAGCTGGAAGGGTTTGTTCTTCATAAGGATAAATTCCTTTTAAGATAAATTTTGTATTTTTTAATGAAAGTAAAATGTGCATATGTTAACTAAGAAAAGAATACAGAGAAGCTTACCATTTTTTTTTTTTTTTTTTTTTTTTTTTTATTTTTTGGCACACGGGCTTAGTTGCTCCGTGGCATGTGGGATCTTCCTGGAGCTGGGATCGAACCCATGACCTCTGCATTGGCAGGCGGATTCTTAACCACTGCGCCACCTAGGAAGCCCTTATTTTATTTTATTTTATTTTTTTTTTTTTTAAGCTTACCATTTAAAGCAATGTAAACCAGTGTTCATCTGCCCTACCCCTCTCTGTTCTCCTAGTCCTCAGCTGAGTTTTCTAATAATTTCTAATTGCTCTGATGACCCTCTCTGTGACTCTGTGTAACATGAAGATCTGTTGATTGATTTACCAATATGAGACAATACCTATTGATTCCCTGACATAAAAGATAAATAGTTGTCACATCCACAGCTCCTGTCTTCAGTGTTTCAGAGTTAGATTATTTTTGGTTATTCTAGTAATTGCCTTGGTCATGTGTTAGTTTGCTTATGCCTCTATTTGTAATTTCTTTGTTGTGTTAGTTTGCTTATGCCTCTATTTGTAATTTCATCAGTGCTTGAGAATTAGGTTGCCAGTCTTTGCTGCTTCTCATGCTAAGTCTTACCCCATAGCAGGAATCCTGACTAAAGTCTCTGAGAATGGGGGCAGGAAATTTTGACTGACTGGTAGGTCTTTTTGTAGAGTGCATGAGTAGGAATTTGGCTATTAGACTGTGATCTTTAAGTGTCAAAATAAGAAAAGATTATTTATGTATGTATGTATGTATTATAATGTCTTGGGCTACATATTACTCTTTAACATGCAAGACATTAATTCATACAAGAAGGCTGTTAGTAAAATTACTTTACCTGACCTGAACCCTAAGAACTTACAAGTTTGCCTATTTTAGAAGGTAGATTTTTATCATGGTTCAGGATTAAGTGTACATTTTAAATCTGAAGAAAATGTTTTTAAAAGCTTATGTTGGACACTAGGAGATTATATTTGTCAGGAGTAGATCTAAAATGATAGCATACTATGGTAAGTCCTTCTCAGTGATGAGAAATCCTGCAGTTTATCTCATGAGAATGTCACATATATTAAAAGATGCCAGAACAGGATATCTGCACCTGCAATTCACTTTGTAGTCAAATAAAATTGTGTTTGGAAAATAAATTCTTCCCTTCTTATTTTTCATACTTTGAAAAGTACCTGTTGGAACTCTGAGATAATTTGTCTGTAGACATAGTGGGTTAAAATAGAAGTCATATATCATTCTTATCCATGACCTGATTCAATATTATGTAAAGGTATTAAAAACACAAATGTTGACAGAATTCATATTTTCCCTTGATATTCATTACTTGATTTATTTCATTTAATGGTAGGCCATTTGTTTATATAAATACATCTCTACCCTTTTCTAGGGCACCAGTCATCTCTTACCCCTTAACCTCTCTCCTAACTAGTTTCTCTCATTTCCTTGTTTCCCCATATAATCTCTTCTGAACACAGCGAAGTAATCTTTGAACCATACATCAGATTATAGCTCAAAATTTTTACTGTTTACTCAAAATCTATCAGTGCTTCCTAAATCTAAATAAATACTGAAGATCCTATAATATTCTTTGAGCCCCACTGGCCTCCTGGATGGTTCTTTGAAGCACTCTTCACACTTCTGTCTCAGGGCTTTTGCATTTCTTGTGCTTTCTGCCTAAAGCTTTTTTCCCAGCTCTCTGGCTGGCTAACTTTCTCACTTCTTGTAGGCATACGATCACTTGTCTTTTTAGTAGAAAAACCATTTCTATTTACTTTCCCCCAGCTCCCCAAAGCTCCCAGGATGAAATCAATATGTCTAAAATTGAAACAGTATATCCTGGGTAAAGATATCTTTGAAGTGTAAATCATTACATTTGGGAATACTGGCCACAGTACCAATGCAGTAATTTTGTTGATTGATTGATTGAGGCATAATTGACATATAACAGTTAAACTAGTTTCAGGTATACAAATAATGAATTCATATTTATATGTATTGCAAAATGATCACCACAGTAAGTCTAGTTAATATCTGTCACCATACATATATACAATTTTTTTGTGTATATATTCTTTTTGGTGAGGACTTTTAATATTTATTCTCTTGGCAAGTTTTAAGTATGCAGTACAGTATTATTAACTATAGTCACCATGCTATACATTGCCATGACTTTTTTATTCTGTAACTGGACCAATGTAGTATTCTCGATCTTTTCTATTGCTGTAGTATACACTGAGCATCCAAATGATATGTAATTGTAATAATAAGACCTTAAGAATAAACATATTTGGACTATTAAAGAATCACTAGTTTGAAAATTATTCTAAAGAAAGAGTATCATTCATTCCTTTTCACCTGGTCCTATACTATTAGGGATAAAGACATGAATTCAATATAGTCCTTGCCCATGGAGAGTTTACAATCTGACGAGATACAGACAGATAAGGTACATTGCTAGAAATAAAAACACAGTAGTGTAAGCGCCCCATGGCAGTGCCTCTGACCTAGTAACAAAGAGAGATTAGGGAAGCCTTCTTTATGAAAGTGATACATGAACTGAGTCTTAAAAGTATAAATAAAAAGGAACCAGGTGAGGCACAAGGCATGAGGGGATGGAATATTTCACACCTAGGGTTCAGCATATATAAAAATGTAGAAGTAAGAGTAAACAGGGAATGTTGGTAGAATTTCAAGCAGCTCAATAGGCAGAGTGTGCATGCGGAGGAGATAATAGCTTACCTGTATTGACAAAGTTTGAAGTTTTATATACATGTTATTTTATACCTCACCACAACCCCAAGAATTAGGAACTACTAAAATTCTTATCTTACAGATGAGGAAACCAAGACAAAGAGAGAGATTCAGGTAGTTGCTCCAAGTCATACTTGCCTAGCAGTCTTGTTTAGGAGTCCATGTTCTTAATCACTGCCCTTATAGATAGGCTGGGTAATTCCACAAATGACTGTGTTGATCTTTTTATATCTCTAGAGTCTAAGAGTGCCTGGCTCTTAAGCAACACATTAGTTTGTTAAATGTTTCATGAATGAATTCATGGCACCAAGAATAAGTATGAGATTTTGGATTTTCCACTTATTTCTGTAATCTCCATCTAGGCTAGGTGTAAGAATTAAGGAAAGGTAAATTCCTACCAATAACTGATAAAAGTGTTCAGAGTGCATAAACACAACAATGTTAAACTTAGACATCCTGTAGTCATCTGACACCATTGTTTGTTCAACTTCCAACTACATGTGAAATGATAAAAGCTTTTAAAAGGAGAGCCCTCTTACCCTAGCAAATAAAGAGAAAGTTATGAAACAAACAAGAAAAAAAACAAAGTTATTTTTCTGATTATAGCTTTCCAACTTTAAAGTTTTCTCTCATTAGTAACCTCATATGACCTACTGTTAATTAAATCACATTGTGTATGAAAAATTAAATAATTGAACTTTTATTCCAGATCTTCTGTTTAAAAAGGCATGACTTGCCTTGGGCTAATTCCTTATTTCAAATATCCTTGAGGTTTACAAAAGTTTTTTGAGATGTGAAACATGTCTAGACCCCATTCCATTATAAATGCATGTAGAGATTATCTAGTCTAATATACTAAGCCATTTAGCATTTGATGTCATTTAATAAGTACATGATATAATTAAAGCATGTAGATGAAAGATTCATGAAACAAAGGCCTAGTGATAAATTATAGTTTCAAGTATCATCAAATATCTGCCTTTAATCAGCTACACATAGGAATTTTGTCCACAGATATAATACACAAATTATTTGTCAGAACCATGTTCTACAAAGAAGTGTAATGTATTCTGTATTGAAAACAGTTAAGGTAGTATAGGGATAAAACCAAAGCACGTTTCATTTTCATATGATAGGAAGAAACTTATACGAAAGGAAATGGGAAGGGAAACTCATGTCATTGAGCACCTGCTAGTTTTCAGGCACTTTTACATACATTATCACTCCAGTTGGCCTCCTACATGCTCCTGTAGAGAATCTTTAACATTGTTATAAATAAATCCCTACTGCTTTGGATTCTGGAGCATACCATATAGAGTTGCCCATGTGACAAGCAATTCAATTGCAAATCAATACCTATAATTCAGAGCATATATGACCACAGACTTGGAACTCATATTTAAGCCATTTTTATGTTCCCTGCTTTTGGCATCTCAATCACTACATGTCTCCAGATGGGTAGCAGCATGGTCTCTCATTCTATTAAGATGCCCCGCTTCTCCACCACCACCTAGTCTATATTTAAGTCAGACTTCAAACATACCTTCCTAATGTATTGCCAGCTTTTGCAGAAAAATAAGAAAAAATTCATACAGAAAGTTGAATCAACCCATGGATTCTCTCCTTACAGGCAAAGAAAGCAAAGCATGTAACAGTAACTCTTAGAAGTCATGATCATGGTGAGATTTAAATTGTTTTAACATAATAGGACAAAAGATCTAAAGCTGGCCAAATCTGTATTTCTGTTGGGGAAATAAAAATCCTACTAACAAAGTTCATCCCACAAAACCTAGAAGAAAAAGAAAGCAATGCTATTATTGAATAAGCATATCTGGAATACAATGCACATTGCAGGTAGTCTGTGAAAGATACCATAAAGACCAAACAGAATCTCGCACAAATGTATACAGTAAAGAAAGAAAAAATAACATTTCTTTTATCTCTTTGAGAGACAAATTGATGTATCTTTTCTCTTGCACATCTTGTGAGTATACTTGTAAGAACCCTGAGTTAATTTAAGAAGTATGTGTTTACAGTTTCAAAGGTCAAACAGCTGGAAGCCTTGACTGTAAAATCAAAAGGTTGATCTACTATGTTTTCAAGGCGACACTCTAAAAGAGGGGAGAGGGAGATTGCTGCTTCCCTTCTCTTTATTAAACACAGAGAATTTCATTTTATACTTATACTTTAACCAGTGAACCATTCACTCCAGGATTCCTGCGGGAGATATATACATAAAAGGCGACAAAATAGAGTTCTCTGAGCAGCAGGGAATTTGGTTCCTAACCCCAGAACACATTGAGTGACTTAGACTGAGACACATGGAAGAATTAGTAAATCTGAACCATATTTAGGCTATGGTTCTAAATAACTTCAAACATAAGTCAACCCTAAGACTACGTATTTCTCCCAAAGTTCCAAACCTGAGTTTTAGGACCTTTCTCATGCTGGGAAGAATTTATCAATCCTGTTAGTAAAGAAGACAAAAGAGCAGGAAAGAAAGGGTCCTCCAGTGCAACTAATATTTTCCAGATCTTCTTAGCCCAAGCAACAATCTCTGAGTCAACCATCCTTAAGGAAAACAGTAGGCAGAAGATAACAAGGACAGGTGGTTGGGAGGAATCTAATTAGAATAGAGGTTCCTTGTGTGTGTGTGTGTGTGTACTCTGATGAAGCCTATGGACCATAGAATCATTTATTTATTTATTTATTTATTTATTTACTTATTTATTTATTTTATTTTTTTACCCTTATTGGAGTATAATTGCTCTACAGTATTATGTTAGTTTCTGCTGTACAACAAAGTTAATCAGCTATATGTATACATATATCCCGTATTCCCTCCCTCTTGAGCCTCCCTCCCACCCTCCCTATCCCACCCCTTTAGGTCTTCACAAAGCATCAAGCTGATCTCCCTGTGCTCTGTAGCAGCTTCCCACTAGCTATCTATTTTACATTTGGTAGTGTGTATATGTCAATGCTATTCTCTCACTATGTCCCAGTTTCCCCTCCCCACCCCCCATGTCCTCAAGTGCATTCTCTACATCTGCATCTCTATTCCTGCCCTGCCATTAGGTTCATCAGCACCATTTTTCTAGATTCCATATGTATGCGTTAGCATACAGTATTTGTTTTTCTTTTTCTGATTTACTTCACTCTGTATGACAAACTCTAGGTCCATCCACCTCACTACAAATAGCTCAATTTCATTCCTTTTTATAGCTGAGTAATATTCCATTGTATATATGTGCCACATCTTCTTTATCCTAGAATCATCTTTTTAAATGCACAAAGTAAAATAAGGCTTGAAAGAGAAAAGCCTTCATACAAGGCTTGAAAGAGAAACCAATGATTTTGAAATATAATTATGAAAGTACTTATAATCTATAATTGAAAAAACACATTTTTGATAAAATAATATATGTACTTCTTAATGCCTTATGGGAGGTTTATTATCTAAGGCAGATAAACAAAATGAAGTTTGTTTGCTTATATAGGAAACATGAAGAGGCACATGAAATGAATAGCTGAATAGTTAGGTATTTTTACTAAACAAGGTTTCAAACAAAGAAGAGAAAAAAGCAATAGTGATTTTAATCTTAAAGTCACTACTGAGAATAACAGCTGTCTGCATTATAAATTCATATCACAGAGGGTTATGAAAGTCCTTTTCTTAAAAAAAAAAAAAAGACTCCATGGGAGGTACAGCTTTCAAACACATTCTATACCAGGATTTATGATTTGTGACATTTAATTGGGCTATATCAGGACATAGGTAATTTACTTGAAGTGGACCAGCACTTTTGTAAAATAAAGCAGTTCTTTCAACCTGAAGTAGTCACAAGCCACACCTAGTAAATTATTGATTTAATATACCATATTGCTCTTTTGTGAACTGCAAGAATTCATCACTTTTGAAAGAACCTAACTTGCTTTCGGAGAAAAATTTATACATCATATAATAATTTTCATTATAGAGTATATCTGATAATAAATTATACATTACACATGTGAAAAGACAGACAAAATTGTGAGTAGCTTAAGGCTGTGCTGCATGTAATATAAAGTCTCCAAGATATCTGGCATTTAAGAAGTACCTTTTCCATTATAAATGATTTGAGATTCTTCTATCTCAAATGAGAAGGTACCTCGGTTCTCCTTCTTCAGTGAGAAGGTACCTTGGTTCTCCTTCTTCAGTCCTCCTCCATCTCACACATGTGATCAAACCATAGGTGGGAAGCCCTTTTTATTATATTAGAAACCTTAAAATTTTGTTTCAGTCTCATCCGCTGATTTTCCTAGAAATACCACATCTGTCTGTTGTATCACTGCCTCATAGTTCAGGAGTAACACAAGTGTACACAGTATAGTTACAGCATGGGCACATTTTACTTGTAGAAATCAAACCATACAAATTCATCCAAAAGAGAATTTTTTAAAAACAAACAGGAAAAGAAGGAACACGAAAAATAATACAAAATTAAAATGTGTAGGTGATTTCATTCCCTCAGAGAGGATATACTACAGACTGATAAGATGTTAGCAGGGATTTGCTACATCTACATGAAATGGTAGATTTGAGTTTGCCATTCCCTCAGTGGAACTCAGTATCCATGTGGCTCTCAGATTGTAATAATCTTATTAAATATATTTCTAATGTTTAAAGATATATATCTTACACATAATAGTGTCTCTAAATGTAAAACAACAGTGATTCCTGGTTATCAGAGAAACAGCAAAGATTTCAGTCCCAGAAAGAAAAAAAAAAAAGGCTTACATGGATTTATTGAGCAGGTATATATATATATATATATATTTTTTTTTTGCATTTTAAACAAGAAGTTTATTTAAACAAAAAGACGTTTGACTTGAAGGGCAAACTATATAGGGTTCATTTTTTAATGTAATGTATCCCTACTTAAAGATAGATTGCCCTACATGTAACAGCTATGTACAAAAATGTTATAAAATTTTCCTTGGTTTTACAATGATAAATGAAAAACATTAAAATTCTCCAATTGAAAAAGGTATGCAAGGGTTTTTATGTTTTGTTTTGTTTTTTTAAAATAACTTACTGGAATATAAAGATAAGAACTGAATGAGCATGCCACTAATGGAGAAGAGGGAGTATTTTCACAGCACCATTATTTTTCTCCATCTCATCTCCATTTGATGTTGACCAAAACATTCCATTGGCCATTTAGTTTAAAAAATGCAATATGCTTGTGCACATATAACAGTTACTTTAGGTACAATAAAGGAATGGGGAAGGGGAAAATGAAAGAATAGAGAAAACTACACTGTAATAGCACATGGTGGAACCAAATTGTGGTTTGCTAACTGAGAATGTCTTCTTGGTCTGGAGGAACAGAATTCTGGAGTAAAGTAGCAGTTCCCTTTTTAGTGGACACCTCCTCTTTGCTGCTGGAACACATCAATTGTATCTTTATCTTTCATTTCCAATCATGAAAAATTCATTCTAAAAACTGATCATTTTTAAGATAAAACTACCTTGGGCACCTGTGCAGGTATGTTTGTTTCATTGATTGGCTGCATGTCAAATGAGAATCTGATCTGCCTCATTGACAAACCCTGTGTTCACAATATAGGCTTTCATTAGTTTACTAAGGGGTGTATGCCTCTTAACCTTAAACTGTAACACAGAAGCGTGCTGTCCCGCCACCTTCAAATTGCATATGATCTTTGTTCTCAGCCTTGATTCCTTCCTTGAGCTTTTTGTTGACCATGGTGAACGCTGGGGTCTCCTCAGCTGCCCCTTCACAAAAGAGGTACCAGGTCCACGCTGAAGGAGCACACAAGTAGCACCAGCAGCAGCAGAAGTAGGAGAGGGTATATCTTGATTGTCTTGGATTTAAGTCAATTTCTGGGGTAATTTCAACCAACTGATATGTTTGTGTTATGTGCTGCCTGTGGAATACTATTTTATAGTAGTATGGTCTTGGCAAGGGTAGTTTATTTAATCACCCAACAGACATTTACAGAGAACCTACTGTTTATCAGGAATGTTCTAGGAAGAGAAAAGAAACATTATAAGATGTGTTAGAAAAATCACTAGCAGTGGTAAGAACTTGTGAGGATGAGTGGAAGTGGGAGTCTGTTGAAAGAGCCCAGGTAGAAAGTGTTGGGAGTCTGGTTTGCAGCATTACAGTGGCAGAGGAGAGAAAAAGGCTGAAAAGCTACAGGAGGGTACAAGCAACAAATCAATGATGCCTTGAATGCTGAGAGTCAGGGAGAAAGTGTCAAGAATAATGGCCTTTTGCCTGAAAAAGAATACATATATATGTGTGTGTGTGTGTGTGTATGTATATATATATATAGCTGAATCTGTTCGTTGTACATCTGAAACTAATACAACACTGTAAATTAACTATACCTCAATAAAAATTGGTGAAAAAAAGAGTAATTGGCTGTTTGACATTTTAAGTGTTTAAAATACTTAGGCTCTATATGTATACATAAAACATAATTCTTTAGTGCTGTGAAATCATAATAATTACAGCACATAATACAAATGTTAGAATTATTGCCAAAGTGATAGCACATTTTAGAATTAGCAGTTTGGCGTTTTGAAAAGTATGTTCTGAGAAACATTGGTCCTATGAGATGAAAGAGAGTTTCCATGATTAAATAAGCATAAGAAAGAGTATGACATTCCCCAAACGTTACTAAAATTTGAATTGTCTCATAGCATAGAACCCTGTTTATTTTACCCTTTTATTTCCCAAACTTACTTAATCACTGAACCATTTCTTCTCATAATATGTGTTCTACAAAAATGCTATTAAAATAGAGATTTAAGGGTAGTCATATATATCGCATAAGTTATAATCAAGAACAGGTGAGTTCTTATGTTAGGTATTACAGTGGATATAGGCTATAGAAAAACACAGCCAATTTGACAAAACACCCACAGGTATGAGTCAAATGGTGAAAATAAGCATAGAATTAAAAGTCCTATCTTGCTTTTATCTTGTACTGAGTGTTAATAGAGCCAGAAAAATAAAGGCTGACCTTTTCTGCACTAGCCAATAAAATGAAATTAAAGCAGGAAGAGATAATATGGAAAGCTGATAAGAACCAATATTAGAAGAATTAGTTAAAATTGGCCTGACTTAGTCATTATTCCATTTAGGTTTTTATAAACAGAATACAGTATAACTGTACCTCACAGCATGGTGAATTTTCCCTTATTATTTACATACTGCATAAAATATTGTCAGTCACCAATATTCAACATAATTGACTATAAATTTGGCCATGCTGTAAGCATTGACCAGAAAAAAAAAGTAAAATTATTGCTACCAGTACAAATAAGAAAAGCTAACATTAGTTACCATAAAGAGCTGTGATTGTACTGCAATCTTGTATATATTCATTAGTGGTTTAAAAAACTTCATATTTTTTCATAGTTACAAATGAGATTTTTAACAAGAGCTGTCCCAAGTGTCCATTATGCAAAATAAGATACACAAAACACATTGAGGCTATCAGATGCATAGGAATGTGGAATGGCAGAATGTTCATGACCAAGACACAAAGCTGAACTTGAGTTAGTTCTCATTTCTATTCATCCTTTCCAAATATAAAAATAGGGGCTTTTGTCACATACATTCAGAGTATTGTCATTTTGGAGCACCTTAAAATCAGAAAGAAAATTAAAGTAAAACATGCTGCTTACTCTTGAATGATTCATCAGTAATATTATCAGTTGAATAAAGTTATCAGTGCCAAAATCAGAATACACCTGACTACTCCAATCTCAAACAATAATAAGTGATGAGAGCAGTGCATCTTTGGTTATTATCATCACTGTCAATTTGCTGTTCTTCTGGGGAGTTCTAATTTTAGTATGTTTAATTCTAACTATTTATTACCACTTTATAGGACATTAAAAGGAAAAAAGCTAGAACATTCATTAGCCACCTGACTCAGTACAACTTACTATTTATTTTGTGTGTGTGTTAAATATATTGCTGTGTCTTTAAACTTTGGCCAGAAATCCATCAAATGCTTTGACTTTTTCAAACTGTCATGACTCTTCTCAAGTCACCTAACACACCACTGCATTCAGCTCTCTTTAAAAGGAAAGTTAGGCACTAACTGCAATATTTCCCAGCATAAAACCTAAACCTGTGTTTTTTCAGTCTTCAGCTTTTTTTCTCAAGTCAAGGAGGACTGTCACTAATGCTTTTCTAAAGTTAATCACTCCACTTTAGTTTTTGATCTTATGTTTCCCAAGCCTCTAAATCAGTGCTCCAGATTTTCCCTTTATAATGACTCCATCCTCCCTGTTAAACAAAACAACAATAACAAAAACTCATTTAGCTTTGCATCTTCCCCCAACTACTCCCTGCATTCTCCTATTTAGGGTTAAGATTCTGATTACTTTTGTATCTCTTTATAAATCACTTATTCTTCATTCAACTATAATCTAGCTACCCCTCTCTACTCTAGTTCAAGGGTTAGTAACTTTTTCTGTACAGGGCCAGATGATATTTTAGGCTTTACTGGCCACATAGGTCTCTGTGGAGTATTCTGATTTAATTTTTCTTTTGTTTTATAACTCTTTAAAAATGTGAAAACTTCTCTCGGTACAGGCTGGATCTGGGTATAATTTGCAGAAAGCTACTCTGGTTAAACCTATTGTATCAACAATACCAAAAACTTCCTTTTTGGTGTTTGAAGAGAATCCTTCCTACACAAATTCAAGGCAAATTAAGTGATAAACTGAAGGAAATCAAACCATCAGTTTTAATATTGATTAAAGCTGAGGAGCAGTAACAGTGGGCTTCCTAAGCAGCTACAGGTGTCTCCCAGGAACTATGGCCACCCCCTCAACAGATTCACCCTTAAATAGGTTATAGAAGAGACCAGCAAGCTGCTTTACAGGCAGGATGGCTCCCAACCAGAAATAAAGTTTCTATCCTGGGCTCACCAATCAAGAAGCTCATTTGATCTCCAGGGTGTATGGGGTGGAGCCATCAGGCAGGCAAGCCTAGGCAACATCCCTCCTGGAGGAAACCAGAGGCGTAGAGAAGCAGCTTCCTGATACCTGCTACTCCAGACTGCCAAACCCCCTCAGACAAGTAGTAAATAAATAAATTTTCATTTATTACCTCTTTGCAACACAACATTTTTGAACACTTTCTTTTAATTGAAACTTTCCTTCCCACTTGGCTCCCAAGAGACTAAATTCTTTGTAGCTGTCCTCTAACTTATCCTACCTGGGCATTCTCCAGATCTCCTTTTTGGCCATCTTTTCTCATTCTACATACTTTTCTGGGAGATCGCATTCATTTAAATAATATCAACTATCATCTTTTGCTTTTGATACCTATAATTCCTTTAGTAGCCCAGATATTTCTCTGTGTTCCAGAACTGTAAATCCCAAAGCATCCCCCTATCCTGTGAACAACAGAACCACTATCTACAAATTTTCCAGAAACACTGGTTTCACCCCATCTTTATTAGGAACATAGCAATTTGGGGCTGAGGTAGCAAAAAATGCCTGTCTCTATGTACCATCAGCAACTCTTCTGATTTAAATGTAAATCAATTGCAGATAGAGATTGGTGAGAAAATATTTCACTTAGATGAGTGGATGAATGTGTTTGTACAGCCATCCTTGTCCTGTGTCTAGAAATACCTAGTTTGGTGGCAACATAATCAAGGTTGATTTTGAGTAGAGTTTCAAATCCTCGTGGTGAGTTAATTTCCCACTGCATGTGTAATTTCTCATCATTATAAAAGAGATGATTATCTTTATACTTTTATCATAAATGAAAGCAGGCCACCATTATTACCTCTAGAGATAGCATCATTGCAACATTATTATATTACTTTGTTTCTGAGAAGGGTAAATTTGAATACTTAAAAAAGATTTCTCTATGCACAATTTTTGATTTTTAAAATATTTGGCATTGGGGGACCTTGTTAAAAGATGGGGAAAAAAATGATATACCTTAAAATCCAGTAGCCATGTTTTTTATGTCAAGAAAATAGTCATAGTATGAATTTTTAAATTTTTTTCTAAAAACAATTTTTTAAAACATTTTTTTATTTCCAGCCCCTTGTGGAAGTCGTTCAACAGGTTCAGAAGGCACTGTTCTATCACCAAACTACCCAAAAAATTACAGTGTGGGGCATAATTGTGTTTATTCTATAACAGTTCCCAAGGAGTTTGGTAAGTAAGATTCATCTCATCATGTCTTTCCAGACATGCTTTATTTTCACTATATGCTATTCCAAATGTTAGTTGTTTTTTAATGAAAATATTTGCTATTTATAAAGTACCTTACTCTGCAATTTTGTTTTAAATAGTGGCTTTGTAATAATAAAACTTTGAGGTTATTTTACTCATTCTGAATTTGCAGTCAAGTACACAGGTGAACAACAATATAAAAATGAAAACAGGATTGTTTTTAATTTTTAAAAATAAGTATATCCAGCAACCTTCCAAGTGCCTTCATAATGGAATTTCATAAAATGGGAAATTACCAGAGCATAAAGCAAAGTCTGCTCTGCAAAATATGCATAAAATCAAATATAGAACTGTTTTAATAATGACAAAAATATGTACAAAACAATCATATCAATTTTATACTTTGTTAACACATTTCCAGAAAGAAAAGATTTTGGTTTTAAGCACCTAGTTTTTGGGACAGCAATGAATATAAAAAGACAGCAAAGGGCATTTCAGCTCATCTTGTCAACTTGACAATCTGTTCTGCATTGGCACTGAGGAGACAATGTGTCCTTTGCTGCCTTTACATCTCCCTGATCACAAGTCTTAGAAGTCACTTACCTGGCTTCTAAAGGTTTTGGATCTGAAATCCAGCTGGATCTAACCCAGGTTAAGCTCTGTTTATGGTTGGATAGGCAAAGGAAATTTAGTGAGCAGTAAAGTATGGGAGAGAGGCTAAAAGTTTAGACTTCTAGAATTTAGATTTACAGCTTTGTGTTACATGGTAAAGGATTTGCTATGAAATCAATGTCTGAGTTAGGATGACAAAGTATTTTAGTAGAAGGACATGGATTTTATCATATCAAGTTTTTTGGATCACATCTTGACTTAATGTTTCTGCTGATATATAAAATAAGCTGATGCTTCCAGTCCAATTTCTTATAACCAGGTATTACCTATATATCCTCCTTTTCTCTCTTCTGAAACAAGTCCAAGATTCTCAGCTTATTTAAGAGAACATTGTTATCAGAAGGGAAGAACTAAACCTTTTATTTTAACCTTTAATAGAACTGATGATGCCAGCATTAGCAAGGTGTCTATTTCTTTTCTACAAACTATTTCTTCTTCTTAGTATATTGATCAGTTAAATCAGAGTTGAGCTCTTTGACTGTGAAGAGAACGACAGTTTAGAAGGAAAAATGCCATCCACTTAATCGTATTTATTTTATTTTATTGTCTTTTGTGCCCAAGAGAGTCCTTCCCTTGCTAGAGGGGTTTATAGTCCCCAGCTGCTAAAAATATTACATGGTTGCTGACAGAATCCTAGCAATGCTAGTCCAGAAGACTGCATGGCTGTCTGAGTCCTCTGTGGAAACCATTAATTTGTTCTGCTATACTCTGTTCTTAGGATGTCATATAGTGAAAGGAATGAAAAGAAGAAAATTAAGCATTTCCTTTTCTGACACATAAACATGTTTGTCACCTGGAGGTGTTTTACAGTAGCCTATGTATGTGTGTATGTTCAAAAAGAGATGAAAAAAGTACTGAATAAAATTAAATTAAATTAAAAAGATTCCTAAGGAATGGAATCTTTATTTCAGCAGAGTTAATGTAAGTTAAATTTAATTCTCTTAATGTGAAAAATAATGCAACTAATAATCAGTGGTTTTTAACACTAATATTTTTTTAAACAAGTTCTCTTGGATTATCTGTGGAAGTCAAATGCACTTTGATCTATTCGTAAGGAAACTGACTTTATTTCTACAAATGTTGCATCATTCTTTATTTCAAACTACATATAAAGTCAAGCAGACTGGATTCTAATTTCAGCTTGTCACACCATAGCTATCTGTCTTTGGACAAGTTACATAATCTTTTTGAGACTCAGTTTCTCTATTTGTAAAGCAGGAATCATTATGTCTATGGAGCAGAGCTGTTGTTAGTAGTAAATGAGAATATGTATATTTATATTATATATATAATATTTATATCTTACATAGTTCATACTAGTACTGTTGGGTTTAAGAATGCCGGCTTTGGTGTCAGATTTCTGGATTCAGAACACAACTCAATTTGCTCTTTTTCTTTGGACTAATTATATCATCTGCCTGAGTCTTACTTTCCTTATCTCTGAAATAGAGCTGGTAAATGTCTATTTCTTAGGGTTATTTTATAACTGAATAAAATGTATGTAAGTGACTGGTATAATAACATAGAGTAAGTCATACACACACACAGGTGAACATACAGACACACTTTTTGTGTTCACATCCATAGGCACTCCCGTTGCCCCCAAAAGATGGAATAAAATGTCCCAGATGACTGGATTGCCTAGAGTAGCATGACTAAAAATAAAATATTTATATTATGTAATTAAAGCTTGAAAACAAATATTTTGTGCTTTACATCACCAATGAATATCCAACCACCTACTGATCACTTAAAATTTTCTGGGAGCAGAGCAGAGGAATTAAAAACTACTGATCATCATAGATTTGTTCCTATCCCTACCTTTACCTCTTTAATGTGAGATAAGCAAGCAGTAGTTACTGGATCTCTGCAAATCAAATTTCTATTTTGTGTCTTCTTCCTCTCATTCTCACTTTGCCATAATTTCCTTCTGTTGCCAATTTGAGCTATGTTTTATGACTTTTTGGTATCACTCCATAGCATATCACTTCTCACTTTTTCCCTTTTCCTGTCATTTATCCCAAAATATAATCATTTCTTCTTCTATATCTTCTATATGCTGACACTCTTAGAATTTAATTTTTAAAATCATTTAGCATAATATCCATCCAATATCAATACACTCAGTTCATGTATTGGGATTGCGGTTTTTTTTTACAAGGGTTAAGATGCTAAAGTCATTATGTAAGGAGAAAATCACATATAATCAACATTACCCATGAAATACCTTAAACCAACCATAGAAGATCATCTACATGATTTTGTATAAGCCATATTGTCTCAATAATTCTAACAGGACATTTTTCCTTCAGTGTTAGAAAGATAACAGTCTGTTGAGATAATACCAGATAAGCTAGTTTGGTTTCTTACAGGTCATCCAGTACCAAAATACTTTCATTTACTTATTTTTGCCCAGTGTAGATTTGAATTCATATAAATGTGTGCATAATGTGACTATTTTACTAGCTGATTGAGTGAACACTATTTTGTCAGTGAATTCCTATCTTTCAGTTTTTCTAGAAAGGGGAATCATCAATTCATAATACTTTCATCAGCATCATTGGATTTCATTTCAACTTCAGATGTTAGGGTTACTTTGGTAATATTCATTCTGCAGGATTCAAGTTGTTTTAAATACTTAGAAAAATAACAATTATGGATCAGTTATTAATATTTTGCTGTCTTTCTTTTAACAATTAAACTATTTCACTTGGATTTGATGTAAAAACACCCTACTTGGGACTTCCCTGGCTGTCCAGTGGTTTAAGATTCCACACTTCCACTGCAGGGAGTAGGAGTTCAATCCCTTGTCAGGGAACTAAGATCCCATATACCACATTGCACAGCCAAAAAAAAAAAAAAAATACCCTACTTTATCTATTAATAAGTTTTAATTTTTATTCATCTTTCACTTTTTTATTATAAGTTGTTTCCCCTGATGGTTTGGTTGCTAAAGTCTTCATGCATTATTTTTAAGTGCCAGAAACATGGCACATAAATTTTATTTTATTTTGAATTTGGTATAGGTATGATGCTTTAGAATATAAGAGAACTGTTGACATTGTTAGAGGGAAAATATTTTTATTATGTATTTTTACCTATAGTGTAGGGGCCAAAATCATATTGCAGGGAGGGGGTGGTTAGTAAAATTGGGGAATAAATATTGTGGACTTCTATTTCAATAATCTTGGCTGAGATAAAACAGAAAGAGCTAGGGTGATAGCCAAAGTAGCCTACTAGTCAGAGGCTAATGTTTATTTTTGTCAGGTTTCTCTTGGGATAGAATATAATGGAGTTTTTATTTTAAAGCCCAAGAGAAAGATAGTAGAGAGGGTAAAATTGAAGATTTTAGATGGACCAATTGGTAAAGCAAGATGCTTGAAGCAATTTAAGAAGATGGGATTTAAAAAACCTGGAGGGCCTCTTTAAACTATAATTCAGGAGAAATGATTCATAATGAGTATTATTGTACCTGAATTAGCTTCACATGGAATATTGCCTTTTGAAATTATCACTTCCTGATCTCCCTCCCCTTCTCCCCTTCTCCTATCACCCACTCTTTACATTCTGAAAAGTATCTGTAAAAGAAATGTATTAATGTCCTAGGGTTGCCATAACAAAGTACCACAAATTTAGTGGCTTAAAACAACAGAGATTTATTCTCTCACAGTTCTGAAGGCTAGATGAAATCAAGGTATCGGTAGTATCGCACTGCTTCTGCATACCCCAGGGAAGAGTCCTTCCTTGCTTCTTCCTAGCTTTAATGGCTAATCCTTGAAGTTCTGTGGTTTACAGCTGCATTAATCTGATCTCTGCCTCTGTATTTACCTTTTTTCTTGTTTGTATGTCTCTGTTTTTGTATGTATCTCTGTCCTCTTATAGAAACACCAGTTGTAGGATTTAGGGCCCACCCTAATCCATGATCTTATTTTAATCTTAGTTACATCTGCAGAGATCCTGTTTCCAAAGGCAATGATGTTCTGAGCCTCTGGGTGGACATGAATATTGGGGGACACTATTCAACACCCTACATAGGATAGACTATAGTAACTAATGGTTTTATGTAGAAAATCCTAACATAAATTGTAAAGTATGTATCAAAAATTAACTGTGTAGAATGTAAATTAACATTTAGATTTCTTGGAGAATTCCAACCTGTAAATTACCTTGAGGAAATCCAGGATAGTGTATGGTGATTTAACTTTGCGTTTAACCTCGCATAGTCTCACCTCCTAAAAGACCCATTCTGAATCCATATTTGTTAAGATACAAAGCTTACTCTTTCCCAAGATTAGCTTTCACAGTGGGATCTTAGAAGTGTGTATGAAAACCTCCTCAGGTTTTGCTTCTTAGATTTCCGCTTTAAGATGATTTCTCTTATATCTTTTGTTGGTGGTGTAGACTCTTGATTGCATAGGTTTCAAATTCATGAATCCCTAAATTACACAGTTATTGTTAGTCTAGTCTACTCTGTACAAAGGGCATAGTGACTAAAACCTCTTGTGTATTGCTGTAGGAGAGGATTGTTGTTTTTTTTATCTTTTTTTTTAATTTATTATTTTTTTGCTGCATTGGGTCTTCATTGCTGCTAGAGGGCTTTCTGTAGTTGTGGCAAGCCTGTTGCAGTCGGGCTTCTCACTGCAGTGGCTTCTCTTGTCATGGAGCATAGGCTGTAGGCGCATGGGCTTCAATAGTAGCAGCACACAGGCTCAGTAGTTGTGGCACATGGGCTTAGTTACTCTGTGGTATGTGGGATCTTACCAGACCAGAGATCGAACCCATGTCCCCTGCATTGGCAGGCAGATTCTTAACCACTGTGCCACCAGCGAAGTCACAGTTTTATCTTTAAATTAGCTGTCATCGCCTTAAATTTTTCTCCTACTTCTACGTATTTTATATTTGTTTCTTATTAGCAACCATTCTCTTTCCTATCTCCCACTGTAGTATTTTTGCTCCAGTCAATCTAGAAACATCTTTCCCTATGACATTGCCTACAATATGGGGTTATAGTTTTTTTTAATGAATTTCAAACTTTATTGTAATATTACATTAAAAACTGATCATGATCTGTTAACAACTATCTCATTAATTCTTACTATAGCCATTAAATTTAGTACTTCTTTTCCATCTTATAAACTTAGGAAATTACATAATGATTGATAAATGCAGTTTATTTTTGCAATATATCTTTCTCATTTCTGTATAAACTGTTACTCTATAAAAAGTAATCTTTAAAAATTTAAGTCTCTTTAGAATTTGGAAGGAAAAAGCAAAATGGATGGAAACTATACACATTATATATAAATGTATATATGTGTATATATATGTATATATGGACTTTTTAAGGTGCATCAATATAGTTTTGACCTGCATATGAAAGGTTAAGTAACTAGTCTCATAATTTATGTTAAAATTGATAGCCATTCTTTTGCTCTGTGTATATTCTCCTTTAAAACTCAGACATATATTCAACTGTTCACCTTTTTAAAAAATTTTCTTGGCATATAGTTGATTTACAATGTTGTGATAGTTTCAGATGTACAGCAAAGTGATTCAGTTATACATATACATATATTCATTCTTTTTCAGATCCTTTTTCCATATAGGTTAATACAGAATGTTGAGTAGAGTTCCCTGTGCTATACAGTAGGTCCTTGTTGATTATCTGTTTTATATGTAGTAGTGTGTATATGTTAATTCCAAGCCCCTAATTTTTCCCTCTCCCATGTTTCCCCTTTGGTAACCATAAGTTTGTTTTCAAAATTTGTCACTGTTTCTGTTTTGTAAATAAGTTCATTTGCATCATTTTAAAAGTTAGATTCCACATATGAGTGATATCGTATGATATTTTTTTTTCTCTGTCTGACTTACTTCACTTAGTATGATAATCTTTAGGCCCATCCATGTTGCTGCAAATGGCATTATTTCATTCTTTTTTTATGGCTGAGTAATATTCCATTGTATATATGTACCACATCTTCTTTATCCATCCTCCGCTGATGGACATTTACATTGCTTCCATGTCTTGGCTTTTGTAAATATTGCTGCAATGAACATTGAGGTACATGTATCTTTAGAATGGTTTTCTTAGGATATATGCCTTAGGAGTGGGATTGCTGGATCATATGATAGTTCTATTATTAGTTTTTTAAGGAACCTCCATACTGTTCTCCATAGTGGTTGTACCAATTTACATTGCTGCCGACAGTGTAAGAGGGTTCCCTTTTCTCCTCACCCTCTCCAGCATTTATCATTTGTAGATTTTTTTGATGGTGGTCATTCTGACCAGTGTGTGGTGATGCCTCATTGTATTTTTTTTTTATTCATTGACATTTATTTAGACTTTTTCTTTTAAATGGTTTATCACACGTAGACTCTGTTTCAAACGTTGTAACAATATAGCTTATCACTACCTGGCTTTACAAGAATATATTTTCTCTTGGTTTACCTGAACTAAGTGTTAAGTGCACAATATGTTTTTTATTCCTTATTTTTGAAATATTTTATTTATTTATTTGTTTATTTATTTATTTATTTATTTAGGCTGCTCTTAGTTGCATCATGTGACTTTTTTTTTTTTACAATTTGGTATTTTTTTCTTATTATTAATGTATATATGGCAACCCCAATCTCCCAATTCATTCCCCCCCAACCCTCCCCACTTTCCCCACTTGGTGTCCATATGTTTGTTTACATCTGTGTCTCTATTTCTACCTTGCAAACAGGTTGATTTGTACCATTTTTCTATATTCCGCATATATGTGTTAATATATGATATTTGTTTTTCTCTTTCTGACTCACTTCACTCTGTATGACAGTCTCTAGGTCCATCCATGTCTCTACAAATGTCCCAGTTTCATTGCCTTTTACAGCTGAGTAATATTCCATTTTATATATGTACCACATCTTTTTTATCCATTCATCTGTTGATGGACATTTAGGTTGCTTCCATGTCCTGGCTATTATAAATAGTGCTGCAATGAACATTGGAGTGCATGTGTCTTTTTGAATTATAGTGTTCTCTGGGTATATGTCCAGTAGTGGGATTGCTGGATCATATGGTAACTCTATTTTTAGTTTTTCAAGGCACCTCCATACTGTTTTCCATAGTGGCTATATCAATTTACATTCCCACCAACAGTGCAAGAGTGTTCCCTTTTCTCCACACCCTCTCCAGCATTTACTGTTGGTAGATTTTCTGATGATGCCCATCCTAACTGGTGTGAGGTGATACCTCATTGTAGTTTTGATTTGTATTTCTCTAATAATTAGTGATGTTTAGCAGCTTTTCATGTGTTTTTTGGCCATCTGTATGTCTTCTTTGGAGAAATGTCTATACAGATCTTCTGCCCATTTTTTGATTGGGCTGTTTGTTTTCTTAACATAGAGCTACATGAGCTGTTTGTATATTTTAGAGATTAATCCCTTGTCATCAACCATTTGCCTTTTAATCTTATACCTTGGTGTTTTCAAATGACCTGTTTTATTCAGTATTGTTTACATAACTTAAAATTGTTGTTACCTATTTTTATACATAATTCAGTAATTTATTGTCACTAATTTTTACCATATTTTAGTGACAAAATTGTTTTGAGACTCTTTTTATATTCTCATTAGGTCACTAAATCACTTTATTGGCATTCTATTTTTTCCTGGTGTGAAGTTTTCAGTAACCTGAATGAACTCTTACACTCAGTAAAGACTATTTATATTTTTAACACTACAGTTGCATCAAATTCAATGATTAGTCTTTTCTAAACATTGAATTTACTTATCTAACAATGACATATAATGTTCACAAAATGTGTGTTTATTCAAAATTTGTATTTACTATTTATCATCACTTCTTAGATATGGAGCAATTGAAAAGAAAAGGGAGCTCTTTTACCTTTTTTAAATTGGTGATTGTGTTAATGTCAATATGCAGAAATGACTGTGTTAATTGTGTGCCTGTAAGAAAGGAAACATTTTTTTGAGCCTAACATTTTAGCATAAGAAAAATGTAGTTATCATATGTATTTATAATTATATTATTTAATTATTTGGTTACTATTTATGTAATTAGGTTTGAAGTCATGTTTGGTCACCAGATAGAATAGGATCCCATGTTCAAATCTGGGTCAGATGTCAAGAACTCATGATACCACACAAGCACCAAGAGGGTGCAAAAAGATGTTATCACTCATATAATGAGGCTTTCTGAGAAGAGCAGGACAGTATCCAAAACTGGATCCAAGCAGATCCAAAATTGCTTAAGGGAGCAAAGAAAGCCAACTGGCTTTGGGTTTTATAGGGATGGTGTTGGAGTGAAAGCTCCCACATGCTGGTCAGGGCTTGTGAGGTTTGAACTTCCCATTGGTTATAAAGGAGAATGCACACAGGCTTTCTTGTCAGCTTGCCCCAGATATCAGGCAAAAGGGAACCTAGGGGATGCAGGAGAGCTTGAAACATGTTAGCAGTTAAAGATCAAAGATGGATCAGCCTTCATCACAATTTACTCTTAGTGTTTGGCTGAGTGAAATGTGCCAGATTTGAACTTATTTAAAGCTACAATGGCACTTTGTGAGGCCTGCATCCATTTAGTAAAGGAGATGAAAATTCATTGAATACCTTGTTCCAGAGCTCAGCAATGTGGTGAGAAGTGAAATGAGTGCCTTGATCACTATCAATAATGACTAGAACTCTAGAACTCTATAGAGGGTATGGAGCATCTTGGTGAGGCCTTGTTTTGTGGCGTTAGTATGTGTAGATACTCATGTGGCATTGATTTATATTTTGGTTATGTCTGAGACAAGATTCCTAGAAATTTTTACCCATAAAGAGGAACCTTGGACCACATGGTCAGACAATTGGCAGTGGCCCAAAGGTCTATAAAAATGTTCAGCTGGACTGATTGTTGACAAGGGCAGTTAGTGTAAAGATGATTGCCCAAAATTTGGGCAGTTGTACTAATCATTGAGTCTTTTATCAGAGGTGTCTTAGTTAAGGTATTTAAAGCAACAGCTCTCCAGGGAGTTCAATCATGTGTGAGGATGGTGGCCATACTGTCTGTAACATGTACAAACTTTCTTTGCTATTCACTCAAGATCCCAAGAAGCTCTTCTGGTACGAAGGGGCTCAGAAGAGTAGTGACTGCCTTGGCATCTGTCAAGGAACTAAGGGCAGGGATGGCCACATCCTCATGCAGGTGGGATACTCCAGAGGGCCTAGGTTTGGCTATAATATATAGGTATCATTTCCACTTTAGCAAGGAGGCTTTAGTGGCCATACGAAACTTACAGGGTACTAATTCCATGATCAAAGGCATAATGAGCAGCTGGAAAAAGAGGGCCATGGTCTCAGAGAATGTGAGAGCCTCTCTTTCCAGGAGATCCCAGTATGCAGCATTGCCGCTGTGATGGCATATGGCAAAGGGCTTCGGGAGGGAATGTCTTGCATCAGAAGTCCATGGGCAACTTATGGCTGTTATGGGTGGTCCAGCGACTACAAGAGGTATGAGAGGAAGTTGCTAAAGCCTTTACAGTGAAGGAGTCTTGGGGGGGGGGTGTGGGGGGTGGGGGCAGCACCAGTTGTATTAAAATGTGGAAAGATCCTAGAGACTTTTTTGTAGGAGGCCCCATTCAAGGTGGGCCAGTTTACTAGTAACAGGATAAATGGGCTTAAGTAAAATTATAAATGAAAAATATGTTGCCCTCAAATTCAGAAATTACTATAAGATTTTGAGCTGGTTTTAACATTGTGATGCTGTGAGGGTCAATAGTTGTTTCTTAATGGTATCAAGGAAGGAGTGGCTTTTGACTGAGCAGTTAATTTCTCAGGATTTAATTAAGGTGACATGGCCTTCTATCATGTGTAGGGAGATGAAATCTCCCCCTTTTTGTAAGCTCTTTTGTATTTGTTTGTCTCGAATGATTGTGGCAAATGAATCTCCTTGAAGGAAGATGTGGTGTCATCTATGTTTCTGGAGAAAGTTGGATGCAGTTACCATCTTGCCTACAAAGACAGTATGCAGTGGCTAGGCTGTTGAAGACTTCATGGGTAGCCAGGTAAATCTGTCCCTTCAAAATAGAAAGTAAAAAGCATATCCCATCAAAGTTGAAGGCAAACTATAGCTGAGTGGCTTTTGAAATTGGCATTAAACAGACTATATGAGCCAAATCAATAGTAGTAAAATATTACCAGCTAGTGATTGGATAGGGCCAGTAATTTAGATATTAATAGGGGGCCCTTAATGGATGGAAGAGCAGAATTAAGGTTGCAATAAGCTACTGTGAGGTACCATTCATTTTTCCCGGGATTAAAAACAGCCAAATTGGCTATTAAATGGAGAAGTGGGCAAGATAAATACCCCTTCTCTAAATGTCTTTTACAATGGGCTTCAATCTTTGAAGACTCTGTTTTAATATACACTGAACCATATTAACTATTTTAATTGTGAGGAAAAGTCCATGGAATCTCAATTTGTTAGCCTGTTGTAAATGCCAAAGATATAGTTTAATTTATTACGTTTTTGGTTAGAGCTTCTTCCATGACCACTGTGGGATATTTAGGCAGTGCGGTAGTTCTGATGATTAAGATGAATCATACTTATTTGTCCACTACTTTATATTTCATAACTCCTTTAGATTATAGGGTGTGCCCTCCTTATTTAAATTCAGTGGGATCACCAGGAATAACTATAATTTGAGCCTCTCTTTTGATTAAGGCCATGAAGGTTTGCCAGTTGCTGCATCTTAGTAAATATTAAAGGTAATTCAAAACTCATGTTGTAGAGGTGCAAAAGCCAATTTTGAGACATTTTATGTTTTCACTTTATAAATGATTGTAGTAAAATTTAGGTTTCTAATTGAGTCAAATTGTGGACCTCCCTCTCAACTAGTTTACTTGTTTGTTTATTAGTTACTGGATATACTTTGGAGGAGGGGAGATCTCTTTGCTCATATTTATAAGTTTCTTCTTCAAAAGGGTCAAATCTGTAACACCAGGGTTAGGGGCCTCTATCATAACAATTCTTGCTTTATAGTGTTTAAGGATCAGGAGTTTAAGTAAGGTTTAAATTACCTCCTTAGTTGTGCCACATGGGTGCCATAAATATTTTATTCTTTAAGCTTGAGGATCAAGATCTTTGTTGCAAAGAACCCTGGGTACCAATAATAGCAAAAGCATTTTTATAGAGCAGTGAATCATCTGCTTTTAGGAGTGTAGACCTCAGCATGCCACATGGTAACTGCTCTGCCACACAGTTGGCCATCCAACAGGACCATATATTTCACAGGAATATCCATATTTTCCCTGAGAACTCTATAGAAGAAGGGCCATTGCCTGGTTGAGACCCACAACCAACAATCACAGAGTAAGAGTCATTTCTTTGAACTGAGCATTAGTCATAGTTTATGGTGGAATCAAATATGCACTTCAACCTGAGGCACATATATAAGTCCACACTAAAGTACACAACCCAGAGTCACTTTGAGGAGGGCCCTAACTCTTCTTTCTAAATGTCAATTATGAAAACTTCTGATGTAGTTTGATTAAATTTATGATAAAGATTCATTGGAACTCAGCAAATGTAGCACAAAACAGGGTAGCTCAAAAAACAAGATTGCTAGCAGGTGACAGAGCCAGTTACTAACTCAAAGCAAAAAAAGAAAGAGTCTGGTAGTCATTGCCTAGATACCGTCTTTACTGCATCCATTGCTGTGGTTACCCTCTAGTTGGTTTGGATTTTGAGACTGATGGTTCCACACAAACACCAAAGGAATATGAAGACTTTCATTATTCACATGAGGCTTTCTTGGGAGAGCAGGGCAGCCTCCTGAACAGGTCCAGAATGGCATAAGAGAGCAGGGAAAGTTCATTGACTTTTGGGGTTTTACTGTGGTTACAGGGTGGTAGTGGGGTGAGGGTTTGTGTGTTTAGATGAGTGCACTCATGGTTTGAATTTTCTACTAGTGCCCTAGCAGAGGAAGAACTAAGGCTTTCTAATCAGCTTGCCCCTCTATGAGGCCTAAAGGGAAGGGGAGTGGCGGGGCTTGAAAGCTATTAGCAGTCAAACATCAGAACATGGTTTCAGGGCCTTTAATGTAACCTGTAATTTATAAAGCTGTAATTTATAAATTGTATAATATCTTATATGTTGATATATATTATGTATATAATAACTTTCTATTGCTATTATATTCTTTCTCCACTTTAAACAAGATTATTTCCTTTTAGACTCCAAGACAATGACTGTAATATGTTCTAGAAAATTATTAGCTGAATTTTCAAAATAACTGTCAAAAGGTGTATTAGGTCATTATGATACATATATATTTTCATTCACCATGTAATGGGTGTCAATGTTGATGTTTAACATTTATTTTATTTTTAAAATCAGTTATAGGAAGTAAATTATGCTTAATAATTCAAAAGAAAACTTTGAAAAACATAGCACAGGAACATCAGGCTAAACATTTTACAACAATTTATTTAAAGTGTAGTTATGATGTTTCACCCTATTATTATTTGTCCCATTCGTGTTCGCTTTTATTTTATGCTTTGTTTTACCAAAATGATAAGTTCAGTGGTTGCCCCATCAGGTGTTTAATACCAGTTGGCATCATCTTGCTGAAGATTATTTTGAAGTATGGTTTAAAGTCTTAAAGTCAATGATGGTAACAATAATTAACTGATGAAGAGAAGAATCAACAGTTCTTGTGAAATAGTGGAAAATAAGCTGCATTGAGAGTCTAAAGGTCTGGATTATAGTCCTTTATCTGCCTTTAATTGGCCATATAGCATTGAGCAAGTTGTTTGAGTTTTCTGGGCCTCATTTCCTTGATATATAAGATGAAAAACTTTGATACAGTGGTCTCCAAGGACCTTCCCAGTTCAAAAAAATATGTGAAATTTACTTATAAATTCAATGAGTATGTTACTGGCAGCTAGAGAAATGAAGTAGAGGAAAGTACTACTGACTTTTCTGAAATTCAAAAGTCTGCTCATAGAACTACATGGATTTGTGTAATTTCAGTAAATCCTAAAGATCACTAAACATTTAACATAAATTCTGAATCTTTTATGTTCCTGAAGAAGTAAGATACATTATATACCAATGACATGCTACATTCTTCTTTTGTATTTTTTCTTCTTTTGTTTTTTTAATGTATCAGAATGGTCATCTTTACCTTTGTCACTTCTATCATTAAAGTTCCATAAGTACTTTGAGGGCATTTTCATTTTTCATTCACTACAAATATTAGGAAATTAATTTCTTACCCTATTCCCCTACTGATATTTGGGTACAAAGTAAGTCCTTTGATGAAGTTGAATATTCATAATGCAGAGAGAAAATATTACCTAGAAAATTTACTGTAGGCATAGAGGGAACCTACCTCAACATAATAAAGGCCATATATTGACAAACCCACAGCAAACATCATTCTCAATGGTGAAAAACTGAAAGCATTCCCTCTAAGATTAGGAACAAGACAAGGATGTCCACTCATGCCACTACTATTCAACATAGTTTTGGAAGTCCTTGCCACAGCAATCAGAGAAGAAAAAGAAATAAAAGGAATCCATATAAGAAGTAAAACTGTCACTGTTTGCAGATGGCTTGATTCTGTACATAGAAAATCTTAAAGATACCACCAGAAAACTACTGGAGCTAATCAGTGAATTTGGTAAAGTTGCAGGATACAAAATTAACACACAGAAATCTCTTGCATTCCCTTACACTAACAATGAAAGATTAGAAAGAAAATTAAGGAAACAATCCCATTCACCATTGCAACAAAAAGAATAAAATACCTTGGAATAAACCTGCCTAAGGAGATAAAAGACCTGTACTCAGAAAACTATAAGACACTGATGAAAGAAAGCAAAGATGACACAAACAGATAGAAATACCTTGTCCTTGGATTGGAAGAATCAATATTGTGAAAATGACTGTACTACCCAAAGCAATTTACAGATTCAATGCAATTCCTATCAAGTTACAAATGGCATTTTTTACAGAACTAAAACAAAAAATACTAAAATTTGTATGGAGACACAAAAGACCCCAAATAGCCAAAGCACCCTTGAAGGGAAAAAAAAATGGAGCTGGAGGAATCAGACACCCTGACTTCAAATTATACTACAAAGCTACAGTAATCAAGACAGTATGGTACTGGCACAAAGACAGAAATATAGATCAATGGAACAGATAGAAAGCCCAGAAATAAACCCATGCACCTATGGTCAACTAATCTACAGCAATGGAGGCAAGGATATACAATGTAGAAAAGACAGTCTCTTCAAGAAGCTGGGAAAACTGGACAGCTACATGTAAAAGAATGAAATTAGAACACTCCCTAATACCATACACAAAAGTAAACTCAAAATGAATTAAAGACCTAAGTGTAAGGCCAGACACTATAAAATTCCTAGAGGAAAACATAGGAAGAATACTCTTTGACATAAATTACAGCAAGATCTTTTTTGGCCCACCTCCTAGAGTAATGAAAATAAAAACAAAAATAAACAAGTGAGACCTAATGAAATAAGTTTGCCCAGCAAAGGAAACTAAACAAGAGGAGAAGACAATCCTCAGAATGGGAGAAAATGTTTGCAAATGAATCAATAGACAAAGGGTTAATCTCCAAAATATATGAACAGTTCATGCAGCTCAATATCAAAAAAAAAAAAAAAAAAAACAATCAAAAGATGGGCAGAAGACCTAAATAGGCATTTCTCCAAAGAAGACATGCAGGTAGCCAAGAGGCACATGAAAAGCTGCTCAACATCACTACTTATTAGAGAAATGCAAATCAAAATTACAATGAGGTATCACCTCATACTGGTTAGAATGGGCATCATCAGAATGTCTACAAACAATGAATGCTGGAGAGGGTGTGGAGAAAAGGGAACCCTCCTACACTTTTGGTGGGAATGTAAATTGATACAGTCCCTGTGGAGAACAGTAGTTTTTAAAAAACTAAAAGTAGAATTACCATGTGACCCAGTAATCCCACTACTGGGCATATGCCCAGAGAAAACCATAATTCAAAAAGACACATGCACCCCAATGTTCATTGCAGCACTATCTATAATAGCTAGATTCTGGAAGCAACCTAAATGTCCACTGACAGATGAATGGATAAAGAAGATGTGGTACATATATACAATAGAATATTACTCAGCCAGAAAGAAAAAAATAAATGTCGTATATTAACACATATATTTTTCTAGAAAAATAGTACAGGTCAACTGGTTTGCAAGGCAGAACCAGAGACACAGATGTAGAGAAGAAACATATGGACACCAAGGGGGAGAAGTGAGGGGGGGTTGGGGTGGGATGAACTGGGAGATTGTGAGTTCCATATATACATTAATATGTATAAAACAGATGACTAATAAGAAAAAAAATCAGATTGTACACTTTAAATATATGCAGTTTATTATATATATAAACATATCTCGATAAAACTTTTTAAAAGAAAAAAATTTTTTAAAGAAAATTTACTTTAAAATTGGTGGTCTTCCCTTAAGAACTTGAAATGAGAGAATATTTGAAATAATGGAAAGAAGAAAAAAAAACAGTACAGTTCCATATAGGTATGCATAACTATTTCTGAAAAACTTTTTATGGAGAAGTCATTAAATACAGACTTTTTTAGTGTTTCATTATTCTGTCATGCAGAATCACATTTGTAATATTTCATACTATGACAGATTAAAGCTAGAGGATAAATGATTCACAAAAGCACACAGCATGCCACAGGCAGAGTCTTTTGTAAACATGGAATACTCATCATTTTTGACACTCTCCTACTGTTATTTCAGGATAGTATAATGATCTCTAATTGTTTAACACTGCAAATCCAGTGCTGATTACAATTAAAATACAAACGTTTATTTTTTTTTCTGTTTTGGTGACTCATGTGATTTGATTTATGTGCTTTAGGCCTAACAAAACAGAAGTTTGAAATAATTCATTCATTTGAAAACTCAGTAAGTTGTATTTCCGATAAGTTAAAGGATTGATAGTGTTTATTTTGTGGTTAGTATACAAACACATGGCATACATCACACACTGTAGAAGTGTTGTCCCAGTCCCTAAGTTAAAAGGAATTTAACTGGTATTCTCTTAGTTGATACAGACTCAATATTTCAACCTAGCTGCTTTTGCTGAGAAAGTGAAACTCTAAAACAGATGTGTAACTGGAATGTTTTCCAATTATTAAGGCGGTATTATGTATTGAAATGCCAAACTAAATATCAGAGTTTCATCTGCCATATTGCTTCTCTTAACAGCCTCTTATATAATGTATGTTTTTTAATCTAGTATAATATTAATTTCATTGTAACAGAGGTTACCAATTAAAATTCAAATTAAAAGCATTAACATAATGGCAGATAACATAAATGAGATCAGGGTGTGGGCATAGTCAGTAAGAAATGGTGGTACCACAGCAAACTAAAGATTTATGCCTTCTTGCAAACAGTTAAATTCCAAAATGTTTAAAAACAGTATGGTCCAAACAAAATTCATCTGTGGAATGATTTGATTTTCAAGTTAATATCTTTGCTGTGTTTAGTTTTAAGGTACAGAAACTTAGTGACTTCCTTTTCCTTTTTCCTCATCCCTTTCTCCTGTCCACCATCTCTAAATTCATAGAAATATTCTATTATTAATCCAACTTCATTGTGGGTTGATATCTGTACTATATTGCTTGTAAGTGGCAATTATTCACTAGTTGGATCAATTATTTATTCAAACAGTAGTATACACTCAGCCTTGAACTAGAATCTGAGTATAGAGGTTATGTAAACAGTGGTTCTTGCCTTTTAGGAGGGCATAAGAAAGGAATTGCATAATTGAAGAGTTTATTTTAAAAGAATGTGAAAACTGCTCTAATAGGTGTTTGTGAGGTTGTTAAGGAAAAACAGATGAAAAACACCTAAGGCAGGCTGGTGGCAAATTTGGGAGATGGGGGTCACAGTGTCAGAAACATTTATCTGATGATATGGTATGTGTGAGCCACTCCAAGAACAATATTCTAGCCAGAGAAAATGACACAGGCAAAGGCATAGACGTACAGTACATGGCTTCTGAAAGGAACTGCATGACTTTCTCTCTGGGTGACAAGCAAAGCACTACTCAGAAACTAATATGCTTGAAACCAGAGAAACAGACAGAGACCAGATTATGGAAGGGTTTCTATGCCACATTTATATCAATTCAAAGATGCTTAATCCCACTTAGCTTCAGAGAGACACTTTCTAGCCTGACGATATCTGATGTCCAAAGAAACAGAAATGCTTAATTGATTCTATTAGCATATACCCTAGTTGAATAGTCAGACAGTGTAGGGATAATAGCCACCTGGTTCAAACTGGTGCAGCCAATCCACTTGTTAGAATTTTGAAATATTTTTGGGCTGTTGGCAATCTCCTGGACAATCCCACATTTTTCTGGCCACCTAGACCTTCCCCCAGCCCTTTCCCTCAGTAACTAAAGGAGTAATATCTAGCCTAACATCAATTCTGACTGGTCTATGCCCATGTCATATTGATTAAATATTTTGAGTAACCATGTAAATATAGTTGAATACACTCAAACAAACACACACACACATACACACACTTAATACCTCAAATTCTGCTAATGGGAGTGAAGAGTGAGAAGAAAATAGGGTGCTATGAGAGAGAATAATGGAAGGATCAAATTTAGCCTAGGGAGATGAGTGATGATTGCAATATTCTGTAAACTGAAAGATAAGCAGGAGGTTGAAATGTTATCATGTATCTAATGAAGCTGTTGAAGCAGGGGAATAACACAGCCTGGTGGTCATTTTAGGTATAATATCAGTGGCCGGGGATGAGTGGCTGAGACGCACAGGATTAGAGACAATGAGAGGACTAATTTTGGTAGTATGAGAAAGGAGGAAAACATTGTTCATAGGGGATATTAGAGATGAATAAAATATGTGTAGTTAGTATTCTAGAGTAAGTCATGGTCTGGACAGAGAATGATGGAAGAAAATACATGAGTAGAAAGGGTCAAGTGATAGCACAGAGCCCAAACCCTTCCTACTCTTGGACATGAGCGAAATCCAGAATTCAGTTGTAAGCTTTGCAGGTTTAGAAATTCAGTGTTGTCAAACTTTAGGAGATTGGTTCACATTGATTCCCATTCACCAAACCCAGAGGAGACTGATTTAAAAATCACAATCCCAAATAACTAATTTATTGATTATGAGAGAGTATAAACTCTTGCCTTTCCACCAAGTATTTTGCAAGAAAGTTACATGTATTAGATTATGTAGTCATTTTCCTGTTAAAAAAATATACAATTTAATCACAAAATTTTACTAATATAGAAAACATAGTTTCATTTTTGTCTACTCAGTTTTTTTAAACCATATGTATACATTTTGAGAAATGATATAAAGCATGCTTTAAAAATAATTTTCTCACATCAGCTCTTTTATTCTTCAATTAAAGATCCTTGTATTTCATTAAATTTTCTTCCAAGAACATATTAAAAACTTGAATTCAGCACTGAAGGACAAAATATGTTTCAAAAACTCAGATCTGGGTTTGTTTTAAACTATTCTGATTCTTTTATATCCAAGATCAATTTTGTAGTTTACTAAGATTTAAATGGTGTAACATAGGGAAGTCTGGGATAGGCTATATCACCTCACTTTCCTTTTACCTGAAAATCTTTCAGGCTTTATGGCAGTGTGGTCTGGCAGATTGTATATAAACAGATCATAAATCACAGCTGGGGAGGATTTCACTCACTGGTTTTGTGGCAGAAATGTAAGCCAAGTGAGCAGATGCCATGGGGAAATTTAGTATCTAACCAAAGTAATAAATGATCCCAAGCTTTGTTAAAAAAAATTTCTAAATATTGAATATCTTTATATCCAATAAAACAGAAACACCATTAAAATCTAAATTCAAAAATCTCTTTTAAAAGATTATGTTTATAATTAATTGCTTTGGTGTATTAACAGTATTAAAAGGCCATATAATTGATCAAACTTAAAAAAGAGTACACTTAAGAAAAGAATAGTTTTACTTTAAAATCATATTGGATGCTTCCTAAAACTTTGAAGAATAATGCTTCAAACAAAACTTTTAAAAGATATTTTTTGGCTTATTTTAAATATTTCATCCTAATTCTAGAAAAAAAATAGCAAACACAAAGAGTTTGTTTTAAACCATCCATGACATCCAGAGAAATTACTGTGAAAATTTAGGCTTTTTTTCTCTAGTATCTTACATGAGTTTTAATGAAATAGTAAACATAGAATATATGTCATTTTTTATCCAATGTTTTTAGCCAACTGTATTTTAGGAATTTTCTTATGCAACTAAATATTCTTCAACATCATGATTTTTAAGAGTTGTGTAATTTTTATTACATTATTTTTTTGTCCTGAAGTCTATTTAATCATTTCTCTAAGGCTGGATATTCAAATTGTCTCCCCTACCCCCATTTTTTTCTTTACAAATATCATTGTAATAAACATGTTTGTATACCAGTCTTTGGCTGCATCTCTGATTAGTTTCTAGACTAGATCCCCAGAAGAGGAATCACTAAGTCAGAGGACATGAACTTTTTGAAGCTCCTGATGATACATGTTTCTAAATTGCTTTCCAGAGAGATTTATCCAATTTACAATCCCATCAAGAAGTGTAAGAAATTGCCTAGATCATTGAACTCAATTGCTCTTTTGAAACAAAGCTTTTGTCACTTAGATAGAAGCTGCAGGCCAGTCAACTACAAATTTAAAGTCACTTCTTACTATTACAATGTCCAGGAAAAATATATGGTCAGTAGGAGCCTTACAGGATTCTCATACCCAGAAGAACTCACCGAGTTCAGTCCCCAGCTTTGCTGTTTCCAAACCAAGGTTTGAACAGGTCCCTAAAGACTCAAGCTCTTCAACCACACTTACTGATTTATAAATCAGATGACATTTTTAAAAAATTTACACAGAGAAATATATATATATGCTAACTAGGCCAAAATACTAATTTTAGCAAACCAATAAATTCTTTCTCTGATTGGAAAGTTTTAGAAAACTAAAATCTGAAGGTTAGTTTTTAATACAGAATCATTTTATAAAGTAATTCAGTGATAATATTGAGTTCCATTTTTAAACTATCACAACCTAAAATATGCTTCTTTGCTATAGATTGTATCCTCACATTGCTTGACCAAAAGTAATTGCTCTTTGACTTTTGTTTTCTACACTGTATACTGGGCATCACTTTTCACTTCTGTTTGGATGTTTATCAGCATGTAAGACTAGACTCTATCAATTTTCATTAGGTTGGTATTTTGAAATCATTGTGTTCTCATCAGCTAAAGTACAAAAAGAGCTTATAACTGGTTGTCTACAACCAGCTAAACTTCTGCAGGTTGTTTTTTTCTTCTCAGTTGTTCATCCCAGAAATGAAATTATTAAAGCTTCCCCTTCTGGAGGCTCAAACTATTGTGATATGCACCATTCTGTGTGCTAATTACAATATAAGAAAATGCAATCAGTCTTAAATTTCACTTTTCAAAAGTCATATTAACCTTTGATAGTGTGGTTCTTAAATTTGCAAACAGCCAAATTTTAAAATCTAGCTTTCAGTCTTAACAGAAATATGATATTGGACAAGTTTCTTAACCTCTCTAGGCCTCAAACTTGTCATCTATAAGATGAAGATAATAATCTGATAGTGTTATTGGGAGGATTTTCTATGCAAAGTGATTATACACAAGTGCCCAGAATGTAGAAAATGTAGAATGTAGCTATGATTATTTTTATTATCACATAATGGAAATAATCAAGCCTATCTTTTCACATGTTTGACAGAAATATCTTATACAGTTTAAAAGGGCTTCATGTACTCTTAGGAACAAATGATATTTAACAAATGCACTCAAAAACATAACATTATTTCAGAACCTCTGCAGTATTGGGGTTTCTAATGTACATACCTTTCTCTTATTTCAATTTGCTGAAGATTTTTCTGTTTTTAAATTTAGAAATAATTTAGCATAGACATATATATACCACTAACTGTAAAATAGATAGCTAGTGGGAAGTTGCTATATAACAAAGGGAGATCAACTCGATGATGGGTGATGCCTTAGAGGGCCGGGACGGGGATGGTGGGGGGTATTCGAGGGAGGGAGGGAATATGGGGATATGTGTATAAATACAGCTGATTCACTTTGGTGTACCTCATAAGCTGGTACAAGAGGGTAAAGCAAAAAAAAAAAAAAGAAAAGAAAAAAGAATAATTTTTTTTTTAAAAAAGAGGAAAATAAATGCAGAAATAATTTATAATTTTAAAAGAACAATATATTTTTAAAAATTTATATTTGTTCTCAACTCACCAAATATATTCTTAGCCAGGTAAGAGTATATTACTAATTGGCAAATCCAGAGAATATTCCTGTGAGAACTTCAGAACAAAGCGAAGGTGCCCACAAGCATTATTATTTAATCTTATTTTAAAAATGTCATAAGGTGTGAGACAAGTGTATGAATATTTAAAGAAAACGGCAATATATCATTACTCTCAAATGAAACTATTACATGTTCGAAAATTCAAAGAAATTGAATGAAGCTTTTGAAAGATAATAAAACTGACTAAGTAAAATATAAATATGCATTGGCTTTCTGCTATAATAGTAATAACTAGGAAAAAATACAGTTAAAACAGACTAGTACTTACATGATTTCATAAGAAGCTTTTGAGTGAAAGATTTCCAAAATCTCTGAGTCATTAAGGTTTTATTTAAAGCCAAACTTTCAGACTCAGGTACTTATGAATTAATTACAGCATGTAAAATGATTAGCTTCTTTTCCCTTTTCAACAAATGCTGATTAAATGTACTTAAGGAGGTTTTCAATATAGATAAAGAGATAAAATGTCATACATATAAATGACAGAAAGTAGTAAGCAACCTACAATAGACTCTGCATTGTATCTAATGGAAGTTGGAACCATAAGGGATACTGGCCTGGGATTTGAATGGTAGATAATATCTCCCTGTGTTTGGATGAGCCTAAGAAGACAGACTAAAGGTTAAAAAAAAAAAGTTTTAGGTCAAGAACTTTATTTAATACAGTCACTAAAAAATGAGATTTTTTTCCCTCCAAGAAAAGGTGACGGTGGTGAAATTTCTGGAAGCCATATTATGTAAGAAATATTTAAAAGGTTAGGGAACATCTTAAGGAAGGCTTGCTGGCAAGGAGCTTCATAGGAAATAATGTGAATAGATGGGAAGAAAATGCAGGGGGGCAAATTTTGGCACATTATAAGAGAAGATGGTCTAGAATCTAGGTTTTTCTAACAAGAAATGGGTTTCCTTATCACACCATGAATTCTCCATCACTCAAGACATTTTAGTAGAGATTGTGATGGGTACCTACATGAATTGGGAGGTTGGCCTGATACTTCATGAGGTCCATTTCACTGTCCTGGTTCTTTCTCTAAACTTCTAAGTGGAAGAGAAAACTATGAAGCAGTGCTTTAGATACGTGTTTTATATTTCAAAACCTCCTATCACATTTGCTCTTAAATATCAATTTCTACAGATGATTATTTTCAAAGACTGGCTTTTTTTTCTTTGAAGCATCTTTGTATCAGTACATATTTGTGGGCTATCTATAACATAAGATTGCTATCTTATATGAGTTATGTCCGAACAAATACAGTCTTACATTTGTTTATAATCTTGCAAGATATTTCAGCTCAGCAAATGTTAAAATTATTTCTGATATGAAATGACTGAAAAAAAGGAGGTAGTATCAATTTATATCCAAGTATTCTGAGTCATATTTTGCTTAAGTACTTTAAAACTTCTAAATCTGTCTCTATTAATATGTAACTAAAATATCAGCCTATATTCATATTATAAACTTTGTACCATATTGTATTTCATACTATGCTTTTCTAATTTTTTACAATTTATAAGAATAAATGTTGTTTTCAGATTATAGATAGAATTTGAACTGTTAAATCCCTTCAGTTATAGTGTTTTAAAATAGAAATATTAGACATTTGTTATTTCCTTTTGTTGCTGAGAAAAACCTGTCCTCTGTTCACCAATGCTGGATAGAAATACAGAGACAGAGCTTTGGAGGAGTATAAAGGAATAGCTTTATTACTTTGCCAGGCAAAGGGGGAACACAGTGACTAGCACCTCAAGAACTATGCCCCCTTCTCTGGGGAATAGGGAGATATCTTATAGTCAGGGCTCATGGCAGGGGTAGGCAATAAGGATCAAGGCAGTAACAGTCTTACATTCTTCTGATAGGTTGGTGGTGAGGTAAGGAGGAGTCAGCATCATCAACCTTCAGGTCCAACTGGTCTGGGGTCTACATGTGTGTAGGCAGCATGCCATCGTTAATCATTAACTTCTCTCACCTGGAGGGGATTTCAACTTCTGCAAAATAGCTCAAAAATATTGTTGTGTGCATTGTTGATGGGGAAATAGGACCTTGCCCTAAGGCTGCTTTTGCCTATTTCTCCCAGATCTCATACATCCCCTCCCTTCATTAATTAACAACTGCTTGAATCTGCCCACTGGAACTCAGGGAAGGTCATGGAGGCTGAATGAAGGCTGTTTTCCTATAATCAAAGAAATAGAGGACACAGAAAGGCTTTGTGCCCAGGAGCCCCACAGGGCCCTGCTCAGTATCACTTTCAGAAATGTCTAAAGTCTCAAGACAAATAGATGTATCTTTCAAAACAAATTCCAGATGGTTGAGCCTGAAAAATATATTATTGCTGATTTAACAAACAATATACATTGGTTTCCACAATTGGAATTTCCAGATGGCACTGGCCTTAGGTGATACTTGATCCATTTGGTAAAATCATGGCACCCAGTACCTGATTCTTCTTTCTCTGTGCTCAGCTTTTCACAGTGTCAGCTTCATCATCAGTCTCCTGTCAGTGTTCCATGTCTCTGTCCCCAATCTCGGTCTCTCACACCACAAATCAAGGCTCTCCCTTCTTGGACTAAACTGGCTTTGACAGTTCTAAACCTCATGATTTTTATGCCACATTATTAGGGTAATAAGAGTCTCTTCTGATTTTTTGTTTAAAACACAAAAAGAAAAGGAAGCTTTTTTTTTTTTAATTTCCAAGAATTATCCCCCCCACCCCAAATACTTCCTAATATCTTCAGGACCTTGATCAGGTTACATTTCAATCCCTTAACTGCCCACTAAGGCCAGTGAATAGGACATATTGATTTGCTTTAACTGATTAAGGTCACCCCTGGGCTGGGTGTAGAACAGTCTCACCCAAATCATGAGTTCAGAATGAGGTTTGTAATGCAGGAAAAAATAATAATAATAAAGGTACACTTTAAGAAAAATAAATTTGAATGTATCTAGAGTAGCAAACAAAGCAACAGATCCGTTCTACATATGGATCCCTGATCCCAAAGATTCCTTCCACTTCCTAACAAATACCACCTTGAATATTCACCCCACTTAACTTTACTCCAGGTTTATAATTGTAAGTTCTTTCAAATGTTTTGAAAAAAATTAGCACCAAATGAAGTCAATTAAAATTTGGTAATTATAATTTTCATAATTATTTGTTTACTTATAAAATTGTTTTTCCAGTTACATAAACTATTTTTATCTTTTGTAGATTCTCAAAGATATTTGTTCAATTTTTAAAATAGAAGTTAAAAAACTGTAAATAAATAAGTAATGAAAAGTTAAAAGGAGAAATTTCATATATATAACAAATATTAGCACTCTTTCTTTTGGAAAAGAATTTGTAGAAACTTTGCAAAATAATGAGAGGAAAAATATAAAAACTATAAAAGTCAACAGATATATGAAAGCTTTTCATTCTGAAATCATAGGTAGAAATCAGATGAACAACTCTGTTTTAGCATGTCCTAAATACCTCTCAAATGTCATACTTTTTTACATATAAAATTTTTCTAAGAACTTTTATTGAGATACAGTTAACAGACAATAAATAGCATATATTTAGAGTGTACAATTTGGTATCCCAATCTCCCAATTCATTCCCCCCCAGCCCTCCCTGCTTTCCCCACTTGGTGTCCATATGTTTGTTCTCTACATCTGTGTCTCTATTTCTGCCTTGCATTTCCTCTTTCATAGTTGTTAGCATTTGCCTTGTGTTGAGGTGCTCTTATATTGGGTGCATATATATTTATAAGTGTTATCTCCTCTTCTTGGATGGATCCCTTGATCTTTATGTAGTGTCCTTTCTTGTCTCTTGTAACATTTTTATTTTAAAGTCTATTTTATCTGATATGAGTATTGCTACTCCAGCTTTTTTTGATTTGCATTTGCATGGAATATTTTTTTCCATCCCCTCACTTTCAGTCTGTATGTATTCCTAGGTCTGAAGTGGGTCTCTTGTAGACAGCATATATATGGCTCTTGTTTTTGTATCCATTGAACAAGTCTGTATCTTTTGGTTGGGGCATTTAGTCCATTTACATTCAAGGTAATTATCGATATGTATGTTCCTATTACCATTTTCTGAATTGTTTTGTTGTTGTTTTTGTAGGTCCTTTTCTTCTCTTATGTTTCCTGCTTAGAGAAGTTCCTTTAGCATTTATTGTAGGGCTGGTTTGGTGGTGCTGAATTCTCTTAGCTGTTGCTTGTCTGTAAAGCTTTTGATTTCTCCATCAAATCTGAATGAGATCCTTGCTGGCTAGAGTATTCTTGGTTTTAGGTTCTTCCCTTTCATCACTTTAAGTATATTGTGCCACTCCGTTCTGGCTTGCAGAGTTTCTGCTGAGAAATCAGCTGTTAACCTGATGGGAGTTCCCTTTTATGTTATTTGTCGTTTTTCCCTTGTTGCTTTTAATAACTTTTCTCTGTCTTTCATGTTTGTCACTTTGACTACTATATGTCTTGGCATGTTTCTCCTTGGATTTATCCTGCCTGGGACTCTCTGCACTTCCTGGACTTGGATAGCTATTTCCTTTTCCATGTTAGGGAAGTTTTCAACTATAATCTCTTCCAATATTTTCTCCGGTCTTTTCTCTCTCTCGTCTCCTTCTGGGACCCCTATGATGTGAATGTTGGTGCCTTTACCATTGTCCCAGAGGTCTCTTAGGCTGTCTTCAGTTCTTTTCATTCTTTTATCTTTATTCTTTTCCGCATCAGTGATGATCACCATTCTGTCTTCCAGGTCACTTACTCACCCTTCTGCCTCAGTTAATCTGCTATTAGTTCCTTCTAGTGTATTTTTCATTTCAGTTATTGTGTTACATATCTCTGTTTGTTTGCTCTTTAATTCTTCTAGGTCTTTGGTAAACTTTTCAATCTTTGCATCCAGTCTTTTTTCAAAGTCCTTCACCATCATTATTCTGAATTCTTTTTCTGTAAGGTTGCCTATCTCCTCTTCAGTTAGTTGTTTTTCTGGGGTTTTATCCTATCCCTTCATCTGGTACAAAGTCCTCTGCTTTTTCATTTTCTGTATCTTTCTGTGGCTGTGGTTTTCAGTTCCACAGAACGGAATACTGCTGATACTGCTTGATATTGCTGTCTGCCCTCTTGTGGAGGAAGCTATCTAGGAGGCTTGTGGGTGCTTCCTGATGGGAGGGACTGATGGTGGGTAGGGCTGGGTGGGTGGAGCTCAGTAAGACTTTAATCTGCTTCTCTGCCAATAAGTGGGGCTGTGTTCCCACCCTGTTGGTTGTTTGGCCTGAGGCTACCTAGCTCTGGAGCCTACAGGCTCTTTGGTGGGGCTAATGGTGGACCCTGGGAGGGCTCACACCAATGAGCACTTCCCAGAACCCCTGCCGCCAGTGCCCCCATCTCCTCAGCGAGCCACAGCTGCCCCCCACCTCTGCAGGAAACCCTCCAACAGCAGCAGGTAGGTCTGGTTCAGTCTCCTATGGGGTCACTGCTCCTTCCCCCTGGGTCCTGGTGAGCATACTTTTTGTGTGCCCTCCCAGAGTGGAATCTCTGTATCCCCCAATCCTGTGGAGGTCCTGCAGTCAAATCCCGATGGCTTTCAAGTTCTGATTCTCTGTGGATTCCTCCTCCCATTGCTCAATTCCCAGGTTGGGAAGCCTGACGTGGGGCTCAGAACCCTCACTTTAGTGGGTGGACTTCTGCAGTATAACTGTTCTCCAGCTTGTGAGTCACCTACCCAGCATTTATGGGATTTGATTTTAATGTGATTGTGCCCCTCCTACCATCTCATTGCGGCTTCTCCTTTGTCTCTGGAAGTGGGGTGTCTTGTTTGGTGAGTTCCAGTATCTTTCTGTCGATGATTGTTCAGCAGTTAGTTGTAATTCCTGTGCTCTTGCAAGAGGGAGTCTACATATAAATTTTAAAATGCCCTTAGCATTAGGTCCCAAAGTGTGAGATATCTGCATAAGAATTATTTAGGAGGCTTAATTAAAATGAACATTCTTATGTACACTTAAGTTTGAGGGTCTTCTAATTTATAAATCTTACACCATGTGTTTGATTCTTGGCACCCTCAAATGTTTTCAGTATCAGTGGACCACTATGCTAGCATTCTTGCCATATCTAATAATGTTTTTGGTATCTTGCGAAGATATTTGTGCTTTAAGTAACAATTTGTTGATGTGCGTATGGTCAGAGGACACAGGATGACCTAAGGAGTTGAGTGCAATTTATGTCTTTAGACTGCCAAGTTTTAAATTCTGATTCCAACACTTCTTAGTTACATGTGCTCAGGAAAGTTCAGTGATCTCTCTGAGTCTTGGTTGACTCAGGAGTGAAATATAGAAAAATATGAAATTCTAAGTTTTATAAAATCTCCTTAGGGAGAAAAAGGTGTGCTTACCCCTTTCTAGAACTGTTTAAGAAAGGTTTTGTTGCTGTAGTGGTGGTAAGAACACTTCACATGAGATCTATGCTTAACAAAATTTTAAGTGCACAACACAGTACAGTATTGTTAACTATAGGCACAGAGTTGTTCAGCAAATCTCTAGAACTTATTCATCTTGCATAAGTGAAACTTCATGCCATTAAACAGCAGCTCCCCATTTCCCCCTTCCCAATCCCTGACAACCACCATTCTACTCTCTGTTTCTATGAGTTTAACTTTTTCAGATATCTTGCAGGAATGGAATCATGCAGTATTTGTCCAGAAAAGCTCTTAATAATATACCTTCTGTTACAAAAAATCTAACTAATGCTGGAAATTGAAGTTGTTACTTCTCTACTGTCAAACACTTTGACTCTTTTTTTTAATGACCACTTTATTTGACTCCTTAAGTGCAGTGCTGTAGTCTCCATTACATGAAAGAAGGAATTACAACAATAAGCACTAGCTTATGAAATTATTCTTGAGCATGATTTCGTAAAAAATAGTTTCATATGCTAGCTGCCCTTAGACCATACCATATGTATCTTATGACAGAAAAATGACCATGTACATTTCTCCAGAGATGTTTTGTTTTCCCCTTCTTTCTTACCAGTGTCTAGTGTTGAACAGTTTTCTTTCTTGGAGCTATTCCTAATATCATATGTTTCTTTTTTATTTTAATCATACATTGTTAGGTATAGTTTACATGTAATAAAACCCAGTACTCCTAAGTGTACAGCTTGATGACTTTTGACAAGTGTACATACACTTTTGTAACCATCACTCAGATCAATATGAAGAACATTTTCATTGTCCAAGAAAGTTCCCTTGTGCCTCTTTGCTGTCAATTACCCTCTCTCCTCCCTTTCCCAGGAACCACTGTTGTGATTTTTGTCACTATAGATCAGTTTAATCTTTTCCTGAATGATATATAAATGAAATATTACTGTATGTACTCTTTCATGTCTGGCTTTTTTGTTCTAGATGGCTTTTGAGATTTATTCATGTTATTGTGTAAATCAGTAGTTTGTTGTTTTAATTGAAGAGTAGCATTCCATTGTAGGAACCATAGGGTGTTTATTTTCTTCTAAATGAACATTTCCAGTTTGGAACTCTTACAGACAAAGATGCTATGAACATTGTTGTTCAAACCATTTTGTGGCCATATGGATCCATTTCTCTTGGGTCCATACCTATTAATGCTGGATCACTGGTTAGTGTATGTTAAACTTCATAGAATTGCCAAATAATTTTCCAAAGTGGTTTACCATTGTATACTCTTTCCAACCATGTGTGAGTGTTAGATTTGCACTGTATGGTCACCTGTATTACCAGTCTTTTAAATTTCAACCATCCTTTGTGTATGCTTCATTTAAAAATCTTTTCATCTAATTGTTTTGTAAACATGAAGCAGTAATTCAATTGAATGAATTACCAAAACTGTGGAACTTATGCATTCAGAAATATTTATTCATCTCTAATGCTACATTATAATGCAGTATGACTTTGAGAAAGTTACTTAATCTCTTTGTTCTCCTTTTTCTTTTCTGCAAAATGAGGATAAGTATTGTACCTACCTTGTATGGTTGTTATGAAGATTAAAAAATTAACATACATAAAGTGCTTAGAACAGAGTCTGGCATGTAGAAGTATTCAATAGCAGTATTTACTATTTATTAATAATAACAAATGTAATTAATAAATGCTACTGAAGACATGGTGATTATTAAAAGGCCAGACATTTGCTAGCCATTGAGAGAAGAACGACCATCAGAATCAGATATTATCTGTCCTTATGAAGCTTATTCTGGTTGAGATGAATGTAGCCTACATTAGCAAAAAGATAGACATAGCTATATTTATAGGATGTTGCTTGTACAACTTCTTAATCAAATATGGTGAGCATATAGGTTTCTTTTTTTTTTTCCTTTTTTTTTTTTTTTTTTTTGACTCATCTATTTTCAGATGAATTTCCTTTTAAGGATAACACAGAAGTATCCCCATCACTTTTGCTCATATGCTGTCGGTGAGCACTCCATCACAAAACTACATTAATCTGCAGGAAGCCCAGAGAAGGGAGTTTCTAGCTTGGTGGCCATATGCTATAATAAAATCTAAAATGACAAAGCATAGGAGGGATACCAGGGGATACTAAGTTGTCTAAGCTACAAGGAAGGAGGAGAAAAAGGTAAAAGTGAAGGAAAAAACATATTTCTGAGATGTGTCAAAATTATGTAAGTTTTAGATGGAGATATTGAGCCTCAGAGAGTTAAGAAATTTACCGATGGTCTTACACTTAGTAAGAACCAGAGTTGAGATGTAAATGCAGGTATTGCAGTACTGATGATGATGGTGATGTTCCCAGCCTCTATATTATTTCTATTATACCTCACACCTCCATAAATATTACTTGCATGTGTAAACACTGTTTATCTAAAAAGGTTTCTACAGATTATGTACATTTATGTTATTGTTGAGACAATTGTTCCAGTCTCCAAAGTGGAAGTATTATTTTAAAATTATATTACCTTGCATTGTATTTTTCAAAGTACATGCAGATACAGAATCTCATCTTATCAAGCATAATACTTGGGAAGCATTCAGAGAAAGTATGATTATTACCATTTTACATCTGAGAAAACTTGGAAAGGTTTAGTGTCTTGCAGATTCAGCCAGAGTACAAGTACAGCCAAAACTAGAGTCTATTCATCCTTTTCATTCTTCCTCAGAATTCAGGGCCTACTTTGGGAAAAAATTCAGAAAATTCATTTAATAACTCATTAGAAATGTAGTGTAAAAGCCTATATTGCAAATATCCTGCATCAAGGAGTTACTATACTGGGTAATACTTGTTTTTAAATTTACGTAACTAAATTATAGCTATCCATTTACAAGTCTGTTGTGTACTAGCCATATCAAGATAAGTAAGACGTAATCCATGACCCCTTTGGCCAATTTAACACTGCCTAGTGAAAATTAGGGAGTCCCTTCAATTTATTTGGTAGGCTTTTTATAAATAAAAAAACATTTTAAGGCAGTTGAGTTGTTTTCTCTCCTTCACTTTTTTAAAAAAAATAATTAACTATTACCCAACTGTACCCAGTTACTTCAGATTTCAAGCAGAAAATCCAAGAACAGAGACTTTTTAAAAAAGAAATCCTGAAATTAGTCTTATGACACCATTCTAAAAATTCAGGAAAGTATGAGATATCAGTGAGATTTAGTCACATAAGTAGAAAAGTTGACAGTGAACTCAACAAAATACCACCTTAGTGACTGCAACAATAATCTGAATGGTCAGCTCTCTGTCACATGTTAAATTTTGCAATCAGAAATCAAAATCTATCTCCAAGAAATTCTGCCTCTTTATCAGCTCTTTTCACAATGTCACTTCTTAAAATAGCAACAGCTGGTCTCAGGCTCTTAAATTTAAATGGGTCAGTTTTTGCTTATATTTCTATTTTTTGTCACTGTAAATGCTGTGACAACTTTCAGTGTGAGTGGAAGGAAAATGATAGCATTCAAGAAACATATCAGAGAGAACTCTTCTGGTCCCAGTGGTTGTTTGGGCATAGCTGGACAAGTTAGATGGTATGAAGAAATCTAAGTTGAGTTTATTCAGTCTCAGTGATTGAGAAAATGGTCCACATTGGAGTTGTTTTTGAGAGTAATTTTAGTCTCTGCCTTTCAAAAGTTAATTGTGTGGGGGAAATAGATGAAACATAACAAATGGAAAACTAAATGAAAATAGTGCTAAGTGTTATGGAGAATGGAACTTGAATAACACAGGAGGGAAAAAGGAGGGAGACATCACTGAAGTCTGAGTAATGAAAGGTATCTTCGTAGAAGCTAGAGAACCCCTCTTGGGCTTTTATGTAGTTATGAGCTTGGAGAAATCACTTTTTTTCTCTGAATAATGCTACTATATTTACCAACCTTGTAACATGTTTGTAGGAATTAAAATTAATAAAAATACTGGAAAGCCACTGACTTGGACTCATAAAAAATACTAAAATCTGACAAAAGGAAAGAGTATATTCTGCCATACATGAAAAGCTTTCCATATCCAAATTATATTGTTCATATGGTCCAGATCTGTATGGCTACATAGCCCCAAAAAAGCTCCAAAGACAAAAAAATAAGGTCTTATTGCACGCCTACATTTTATCAACATATTTATTCCTGTATTCAGAGATTTTTTTATTCGTCAGTTCAGTGAACGTAAATAACACTGAGCCCCTCATCATGCCCAAGGCTATGGGAAGAGATGACCCTAATCTGAGGTGTTTGCAATCTGTTCTTCTGAAAGAGTATATTCAAATTATAGATAAACTCTTCCTTTCAATAAGTATACACTAAACTACAGTTTTATTTTCCCTTTTATGGGACATTTAAACTGAGTGAAATATAGCAGAATTTGTTTGCTTGTTGGAAATGATAATTGACAGGAATACACGGAACATGTTGGAGATAATTAAATCTACTGATGTTTCAACTGATTTCAACTGTTGATTTTATTCCAGAAGCTATTCCTTTTCAACACTCTAATCTTGACATAACTTTTCATTCCTTTTGGTTCAGGTGCTAAAGCTTATATAAATCCTGTGAATTTCATTATGGTGTAGCCAGAACCTAACTTAATCAGCCTCTAGCTGTGCTCAAATAAGAGCCTGTCATTCAGCCAAGTATGAAGTCCACACTGGGTAAAGACTAGACACAAAACCACGAGGATTTCCCACTGAGCATCCACAGTTGATACTCACAATGGCATTCACTTTCATTCAAATGCCATATGTCTCTGCTTTGTGTGTATTTGTAACACATTTCACTTTATTGATTTAATGATTTCATTTCTAATAATATATTTAAAATGCCAGACTTTCAGTAGACTCCAGTTACACTAGCATAAAACATCCAGATAGTACCTAGGAAAAAATAAATATTGCAAAATAATAATGCAATTTGGGGGAAAATGTGCCTGTGTATACACAGTAAAATAAAACTTGTCCTCAGAATTTTTTTAAAGCAGAAAACTACTTCTGTAGCTGGGAACAGTTTATTTTAGTCAGCAGTATGGGGTGTAGTGTATATATCATACCATAAATAATTTTACACATGGATGAAAGAAGGGGATTTTTTAGATGCTTATGTCTTTGTCTTAATTCTCTTTGTGCATGAAGAATGACTATAACAGTGATTTTTTTCAGTCCAAAAAAATGCAGAAAAGAATTATTCTCTTACCTTGTAACTTTCTTTATTATGCTTATTTTAATATATTTTATATTGCAATTAGTTGTATACATGTCTGTCTTTTTAATTAGATCAGTTTCTCAAGGTAAGAACAAACCATGTAATAATCAGTGGAGTACTTCTTAAAAATGTAGCCTCCTTAGCCTGTATTTCAATGTTATAACTAAGGTTTTCTGGAGACCGCTCCTCCACAAATTCAAAACATACAATGAGCTTTCCATGTGCACTCTATTTGACAACCATTGCACTAAATTGGAAACCACTTGAGGGAATATGCCATGTCTTATTTATCTTTATCCTCTTGTACTTAGGGCATTGCCACAAATTATTTTTAAGTTTGATTGGATTAAAATGGTTTTCACATCTATAGGAAATACATTATGCTCATAGATACCCAATAAATAATTAAAAAATCATTGCAAAGTGTTTGAGAGAGGCCAAAAAAGTATATCCACCAATTAATATTGACAACACAATGAAAAGGTATACAGAGAAAAAACTCACATTGTTTTCAGTGCATAGTACATCAGGCACAATTCTGAGATGAAAGATAAGTCATAAATCATTTTTAAAACCATCTCGAAAAGTACCCAAGTTAAAAAATGTGCCCCATCTATTGTTTTGTCTTAGTAAGCACTCTACTAACTGCTGTGAAAAATGATTACTTAACAAAAAATATTTTAAGTTGTTGCATCATACACCCAGGGTTTATTATTTTCCAGAGCCTAGATCTTGTTTCACTGAAAGGCACCTAAGAAATTTGACATTAGCAATAAGCTCATGGTGAATAAACAAGTTTTCCAATGACTTTCCTAATGTTAAAAGCCAAGATTTTCAGTTTTGACATACCCTATATGTGCAGTAGGTGTAGTGGTTAAGAGTCAAATGGGCTATGTTCTAGTACTGGTTTATCTTTTACCAGCTGTGTGATCATGTGCAATTATTTAAAGCTAAGTGTCAGTTACTTTATATATGAAACAGGAATATCAATACCTGCATCACAGAATTGTTTAGAGTTTAGAGATGTTTATAAAGCATTTAGCACTCTGATTATTGTTGATATCATTTGATTGTTATTATTATTACTATTATTGGCATATTTGAGGATTCTATCCCATCTCTTCCACTCCGAAAACTTATTCTCTAATTTTAACAAAAATAACTACTTGTTCAGCACCTTTCCATACATTATGAATCAAACTTATGTTTATTTTAAAAACATTTTCTCAAAGCTGACAGTCCCCAACGTCTCTGGTTTCACTTCCCCATCCAAAATCTAAGCACTGTTTTGATTGCCAACTTCAAGACTAGCTGCCGTAAGGTCTTAAGAGCAGTGAAATAATGTGCATTTCCATGTTGAAATTATGCAGTCAGTCAAGATGTACTGTGAACTGAAGACCTACTCTGGTGAATTTGTCATTGAATTTGTTTCCAAAAAATTAGAATATCAAAGATTTTCAAGCTGGAGGCAATTTTACAAATAAATGAACTCTCTGATTCATGCCCAGAGGTGGAAATGGATAGAGGTTTTGTGTGGCCTAAAGCTGATCTATTTGGAGGAGCAGTCTTTAAGAAAGAGAATATATTGCTTTCACACAAACTGTATATTCTTGTGAACACATTAATGGTCCTCTTCCAGGGTCTCTGAAGGAGCCTATGCAAGGCAGGAGCTTCTTTAGCTTCACAGTAAATTTGCATCTGCCAAGAGGAATCAAATGGTAGTATTCTTCTCTCTTTGAAGAAGTTTAAGATCTCATTCTGGGGAAAAGAAAGCCCCGCTATGAAAACACACATAGAACTAATAACTATACAGCATTTTAGATAATATGTGGCATAGATTATAAATACTAAAGGGCCCATAAAAGAGAGAGAAGAGTGGTTATATCTGTTTGGAGATGGAGAGAAAAATTCAGAACATGCTTAAAAATTTAACTACAGCAATGACAAAGATGATAATAAATTGGTAGAGTGGGCTGAAAGTTGCATTTATAAGTCAAACAACCAACCTGGTACCAAATCCCAGCTCTGCCACACGAATTATGTAAACGTAAATGCAACCATGCTGATCCTATGTCAGATATTATGCTAGGGGTTTGCATTATTATCTCATTTAATCTTTAAAACAATGGAATGAAAGAGGTTTATTTTATTACCTTGCCCCAAACCCTTTCATTATGGAGTCTTAGTGTTGGGTTTGTAGCTCAAGGCTATTATTCTTTATTCCTAGTTACCACTTCACAGTGCCTTGAACAACCTATCAAGAATGCTGGGGCATAGGTAAAGATCTCTAAATTTATTGTCAGCAAATGGAGGTAGTCTGGAGTTAGAATATTTGAAAGCCTATCCAATTTCCTGACAGCTCTATCAATCACCTATACCCTATTTAAGAAACAAAATAGCAACTAGATAATAGGCACACATTAATGGGAATTTGCAAGTAAACTCTGCACAATTACCATAATATTCATACAATAAATGCAAGAAATAATTGAGCTTAACACAAAGAATTTACCACTGAAATAGGTGATTTACTCCTTTTTAACTCACTAAATATGAAAGTTAATTATTAAATTGAGCAAAAATTTATTATTCTTCTGAAGAATAAATATGCAAATGTAGAGAACAGACTTGAGGACATGGGGTGGGGGGGTGAAGGGGAAGCTGGGAGGAAGTGGGAGAGTAGCATAGACATATAAACACTACCACATGTAAAATAGATAGCTAGTGGGAAGCTGCTGCATAACACAGGGAGATCAACTCATGATGGGTGATGACTTAGAGGGCTGGGATAGGGAGAGTGGTAGGGAGTCGCCGGAGTGAGGGGATATGGGGGTATATGTATAAATACAGCTGATTCACTTTGGTGTACAGCAAAAACTGGCACAACAGTGTAAAGCAATTATATTCCAATAAAGAGCTTAGAAAAAAAAAGTACTTCTGAAGTCATTTGTAAAGCAAAAAATTATGACTGTTATTTGGGTACCTTTTTTTAAGGTGACAAATAGGTTCCTGGACTTCTCTGCCCACAAGAACTTGTATTCTGTTTCACACAGCTGGTAAAAACATAAAAGGAACATTCTTCATCCTTTCCCTGCTGTAGATCATTTCTGTCCTTGGGAGGTAGCTGTCTACAATGCTGAGTTATTTTGTCTTCTTGGAATATGATCTTACTCTCTAAATTTATTTCTAAGTAAGCAATGATAGCACTGTTCTCACACTTTTGTTTGAAATGATCAGCCTGTACTTCTGGAATAAGAATTTAATTAGGACCACAGTTTTCTGTCCCTGTAATTCGTGCCCAAATGTGGTTGGATCTCAATTACTAGTTTTAACAAAACATTAAGGTAAATATTCTACAAGATTTTTTTTGTCTTTATGAAGAAATTCAAGGTTAGCACCTAATATCATCACAAACTTTCAAGTATTTTGACTGAGACCCACATAAAGAAGAAATTTTTGCCTCTCAACCCAGTTCATACTTGCTTTCCCTTTTTTTCCTGAGATGTCTCTGATCTATTCTGTTCTCTTTTTCTTCTGTTCTATTCTACCCTGATCAGCACTGTTCTAATTCATAAAAATGTATGCTTGTTCTTATCTAATAAATTGATTTTATAAACTATTAGGGTCTTGACCCTCATTGTGAAAACACTTTTATAAAACCTTGAGTATAGAATAAAGGGCAACACAAAATGCAATAGGCATTTTTTTCTAACTCTTGTGTTACAGGAAAATATTTATTAACATGTGAGTGTTCTTAGTCTTACTCTTTTGGATTACTGCTTTGTTCACTCATTTTTTTTTTTTTTTTTCCTGCAGGAAGTATTTTCCAATTTTCATATGATTAGTTAGGACTGTGTAATGTCAAATTGAGAGAGAAAGAGAGAGAGAGTGGCAGACTGGAGAGGTGAAAGGAAAAGAAAAACTGAAGGGCAAAGGTTAGTACTGAGCCTGAGAGAAAGTTGCAGGCTGGGCACAGGGGCGGAGAAATTTGTTTGGAAAGGGAAAAGTTTGTTAGTAAGCATTAGCTCCTCTCTACCCCATTTTTTTATGTTGTGGTTATTATTACACAATATGAAGCACTTCATGAATGCTTGTCACATAACCAGCCAATCCTTGAAAAAGTAACATGTAGATATAAAGCATAGCAAGTTTCATATTAGAATGGCAAACATGGGTCAGCTCAAAAAATATTTACTTTGTAGAGAGAGTAGATTTCACAGCTCAAGGTGGCCTTCACATATTTATTGAGTAGTGCAGGCTACAGAAATCATCCATCATTTCTCTGTTGTTCAAGCTGTGCCTCTCTAAAAAAATTAAACAGTAGATACATGCCATACCTCATCACCATTCATTTTTCTTACTGTCCTTTCCCCTAAATTGTTACTAATAATCCACAATTTTTAAAGTGTACTACCTTATAGTCTATGTGTAAAATAAATATACAATGAAAAACTGTCCTTTCAGGAAATTATTCATAAATAAATTATCACCCCTGCTTTATATTACCAGTCAGCTCTAAGCAAAAATAAAATTTTAAAGTATTGATATTTAATGGTAAAGTTAAAAATTAATTTTTTCTATGTAGAATATGTCTTTTAAACATCAAAACTAAAAGGAGATATCAGGTGATGATAAATCCCATATTTTGAACATAAAAATGTGTATTTTTTTTTTACTTAAAATTTCTTTCAGTAGTAACTAAAGAATATTGCTTTGCAGGAGTAACAAATTATCAGCAATAATTTGAGGATGCCCACATGTTTCAGTCTGACCATGTGTACCTGACATAGATAGTAAAGAATCAAATTGGTTTCGTAAATGGGTGACTATAATCATGTAACATTTTTTCACAGGATAACGTGTCTACTTTAGGAAGAGTTATAGAGCGAGGTGACGGGTTGGTGATGATGGCTTTCTCCTTTTCCTGCTTAATCTGGCCTTTGTCACTCTTCCATTGAATCATTTTATAGCTAATTCTTGGATTTGTTTAGGGAAAAGAGTAATGGGAGGGAAATAGAGAATTAGGGTTTGAAAACTGATTCTAAAGCTTCCTCACATGATATATATAGTACAAGTACTCCCATGCAGTAAACTATGTCTGTCTTCCTCCCTGCCACAGACATGTGGATGTTATAAAAGGTATTTGTAAGAAGATTTTATGCAAACATTATTAGGAATAAATAAATACACTGGCCTCAGTTTCCAAAATCATTGATATTTCATTGGCATTAGAAATGGTTGGCTGCTGCTTAGAATTAGATTGTTACTTTGTATTGTTTTAACTTAGGGCAGTGGACTTTTTTTTTTTTTTTCCAATTCCACATGTTGCTGAAGCACAGAAACTTTGAACTCTAATTTGTTATATTTCTACAAAGTTCACAGGATAGTGATTTCTCAGTGAATGTTGTTTACTGACAAGTCACTGATAATTTCTAAATTTTAAGTTCTTTGTAAAAAAGAGAAAAATTCTCTGGTGACTTATTGCAGCAGAGTAAGATTTATTCCATGTTTATAAATGAGTTTGATGTTTTGGAGATTTTGGTTATAAACATTTTAAATTATTGATTATATATATATATTAGTAAAATTCAATGTGATTTAGATTAGGTCTCCCACAGTTTTTGGTGATTAACCACAATTTCTTTTGAAACCCTCTGCCTAAGAAGACATCCATGTAGGAGGCATTGTATGAAGTCTTTCTTACATTTTTTCATACCAGCAATACAAAGATATTGCTGTGATTTCATGTTATCATATAACATACTAGGGTCATAGTACTCATTTCATTTACCTATAATTCAGTATTTAATGACTGTCTTCAATGCTAGACTGCTGTTTCCATGAGACCTGGAACTGTGCCTGTTGCTTTTACACTTGTGCCTACTGCAGCATGAGTGCCTACCATCAAGGATTATCTTTAAATAAGAACTAGTGGCAACATGGGCATATCAGAATGGGTGGTGTAGATATTGATACTTAGGAGTTTGAGTTAAAAATATGGGCATTGAATGATGAGAATTCAGAGAGGGTTTAGGGAGGCGATGAGACATTTTCTGTTGGTTGAATGGTAGATGTCATACATGTAGAGGGCAAGAAGGAAGGCATTTCAAGAAAAGAGTAGCATGAACAAAACACTAAGGAAAGAATCTTAAGCACTGAATTTACCATCCAGGGTCATAAGTGTATGCTAATATGTTGTCTCCTCCACTAGCCTGTGAGATCCTTATGCACAGGGACTGTATATTCTCAATTCCAAGA